>NC_068986.1:87554291-87558281 GCF_001194135.2 Octopus bimaculoides | reverse complement strand
TATACACATACATATATATACACATACATGCATACATACATACATGCATACATACATACATACATACATACATACATACATACATACACAGCTTTATGTTGTTTCCTTCAGTTTTGCGTAGGAATGGAGTGGAAATATTATTTTTCATCATGTTATATTTATGTAGCTTTCAAATATTCTGTACATTTAGAAATAAATTCAGAAAGAAAGAAAGAAAGGAAATTCTATTTTTACGTATTTAATAACTGAGCTAAATTTTCCAACAGACGCTATTGTTTAAAGTATTTTGTAGATTTTGATAAATTTCCACCAACCCATTTTTGTCTCCACATTGGCGAACAAACTAAGTTATATCTAGTAACAAATGGTTTATAGCATTAACCAACAAAATAGTATTTTACAAATGATGCTAACCTCCTTATTACTGGAGTATGAAAAAAACCTACGTATCACTGTGCACATATACATTTGGGCTGAACTGGACTGGACTGGAAAAAGGAAGTAAAAATTCAATTTCCTATTATAAGAATCAAGCCAATTTTTTGAATTTCTGTTAATCTGTCCACTGCTTTGGTAAAGAAATTTACGGCCCTCTGTAAGGTCTTCAGATTTAGGGACAAGCTCTGCAATTTAATGAAGCAGGGAACAGTCGGCCAAATTAACCCCACCACTCCAAGGCAAGAACCTTGAAGTGATAAAAGGCGAAACCGACCAACTCGACACCAGAACTCAGAACAAAAAGTAGGAAGAAACATTACAAGGCGCCTCTTCTAAACGCAGATATTCCGCCCCAGTACACCTTCTCCTCGACTTATGACCTATGCGACTTACGACCATCCGTACTTACGACCAGGAATAAATAAATAAATAATCGATTGTCAGACGTTGTGCCGCTACGCGTACGATGACTATGGTAGTATCTGGCAACGCAGGCCTCCCTCAGACGCAGGCATCCACAGCCTGCCACTGTCTCTCACTCATTCGCTTTCAAGCATCGGTTGCATTCGAATGAATATATTGTTGAAAAATATAAATCTGACATACGACCAGATCGATTTACGACCTGTCAGTTGGAACGCAGCTGAGTCGTAAGTCGAGGAGAAGGTGTAATAATAACACTGTATTTCAAAGTGTACAACACAAGTGTCAGTCTTTATAGTCACTGTCGTTCTAATATTTTCACTGTTTCTTTGTAAACTACAAACCTGCATTGCAATAAAACTACACTGAAAAATAAGACTACACTGACATGATTTTGTTTCTTTTGTTTGGTTTGCAATATTTTTATTTCAACACGTGTGTTGAATAAGTTTTTGTTTTATCACGGGAGGGTAATTGTGTCAATAATAAACACGCGCACTGGTTATATTGCACTTCTTTATTATTCGTTAATTGGTTAACTATTTAGTCAACTACCTAATCGATTGTTTGATTAGTCATTCGAAAGGATTGCGAGAAACATAGCAGACTGATTGATTGACTAATGACTACCCATACAATCAATTAGTTGGTTAAATAGTTAACCAATTAAAAATTAAGAAACGAAATATAACCAGTACGTGTGTTTATTATAAGCATAATGACCCTCTTGACATACAACAATGTGCACTGATGAGTGATATACTTGAAACAAAAGTGATTACCAGAATAGTTTTAATGGGAGCACATACAAATAATATTGACTTTACTAAATTATAATTCCCAGTCTTTGAATATATAAGATTCCGGTGATCTATTATATTCATCTGTTATATTCATCTATTATATGAAGCTATTTATTACGTTATTCGGTGACTGAATAATGTGATAAATGGTTTTCTCACCACTATCCCAACGAATCTAACTCGATATAAAAGTAACATCCTACGGCGCTAATCGATGAATTTGCAAGAAGGCTTGAGGGAACGCCTTGGAGTACACGTTCCGGCTTTTTTGCGTTTGGTGTTCGAATTCCACTCTAAAAACCAGCGACGATGAATGGAAATGGCTTCCTGTCATTTACAAAACTGTGGCAAACTTGTTAACAATGAAAAGCATATGAGGGAGCCATCTAATGCAACTTCCTAGGAGTAGACAATACATGACTTTGATGATGACGAAAAGGAGAAGTAGAAGAAGGAGAAACAATTAGTGAAGAACAACGATGAGGGTGACGATGACAACGACGATGATGGGAATGACAGCTGCAATGGGGACGTCGACAATGATGATCATGAAAATGAAGAAGCACAACATGGACCCCTAAGGTATTTCCTCATCATCCATATAGTTTTATCTCATACACTGCGCCGCAACATTCACTCTAATATATATATATATATATATATATATATATATATATATATATAATACAAATAATATGTGAGTATATGCATATATACGTACATGTATGTACATACCTACATCTACATGTATATATAGATGCATATCTGGGTACAGGACGTCACAAAAAAAAACGTAGACAAAATGAAAAACAGAACATAAACAGAACACAGAAAACAAACAGGCCACAAAGAGAACATTTCCTTCATCAGCTGCCCTTATTCTAAACTAAGTGTTTCGAAATATATATAACTTTCCTAGTCTCGTTCAGAGTCAAAGAAAACGGGGTTCAGCCATTATATAGGGGGGAGTCTTGAGAGGGTCGAACGAGAATCAGTGACGATTTGTTTCGCCTTCCCGTAAAAGGAAACCTTGACAATCCAGTGAATTTCGAAAGGAAGCACCTCGCTCCCGAACCTCAAAAGGAGTCTTGTCCTCCTTAACGAATCTTTAGACGTATGATTCCGTATAGAAGTCTCGCGTGAATGTTTCCTATATCAGCAGTTCGCTAAAGAGGTTGAAAAGTAGCGAAACACGTCTATTGTTTACACCCATTACGATTAAATATAAGATCCACAGCAACCTCCATTATCGATATTTTCCAAAATTTCCATTTTTACTGATCTTATTAGCAATGTCACACTTACCTGCAGTTTTCGACTTTAAACACCTCTAGAAAGAGTTTTTGTCCATTAATTGCTCGGATAATCTCAATTAATAAAAGATATTAACTCATTACACATATATGACACATACATACATACATGTATGCCTGTATGTATGTATGTATAAATTTATAATTACGTATGTGGTGCGTTAGTGTGTGTGTGTGTGTGTGTGTGTGTGTGTGTGTGTTGTTTAGTGAATGTTCTGTTAATGCGTAACGTACAATACTAGTTTTATGATAGGATAAGAGTACTGGGGTGAAGGAAAGCACAACAAAGAGGTATAGACAGAATATAAAATAAGTTGTAAGCGGAAAATTGGATTATGTGAATAAAATCTGTGTCAAAAAACATACGTGGTAAGCCACCCATAAAGTACATGTACAATGCCGCTCGAAACGCACCAGAACAAATTTATTGGCATATACATACATACGTACACACACACACACACACACACACACACACAAACATATATAGAGAAAGAGACAGACAGAGAGTGTGAGAGAGACTGATGAAGATATATAACCATATATGTCTGGATATTTACAGGTATGTGTGAAGGCGCATGGTTGAGCGGCTAAAGCTTTGAGCTTATGATCGTGAGGTTGCGAATTCGATTCCCCGCCTGGGCTGTGTGTCATGTTCTTGAGCAAGACACTTTATTTTTCACGTTGCACCTGAGTTTCAGCGTCACTGGTGCCAAAACGTATTGTCCTTTACCTTTACCGTGGACAACTTTGGTGGCGTGGGGTGGGGAAGCGTGCATACATAGGCGACTGTTGGGCTTCTACAAACAGCCTTGTCCTTTCTTGTACCTAAGGAGGGAACTTTCTAGATGCAATACCATGGCTATTTGTGACCGTAGGGAGTCTTTACTTTTACTTTTATAGGTATGTATACATATGTGTATGTATATATACATATATAGGTATATGCGTATATATATATATATATATATGTGTGTGTGTGTGTGTGTGTGTGTGTGTGTGTGTGTGTGTGT
>NC_068986.1:87550772-87551780 GCF_001194135.2 Octopus bimaculoides | reverse complement strand
AAGGCTTTGGTCGGTCCGAAGCTATAGTAGAAGACAAGAACCCGGAAACAAGTGGTCAGGAAGAAAGCGACGAGCTGGCAGAAACGTTAGCACGCCGGGTGAAGTGTTTAGCGGTATTTCGTCTGCCGCTACGTTCTGATTTCAAATTCCGCCGAAGTCGACTTTGTCTTTCATCCTTTCGGGGTCGATAAAATAAGTACCAGTTACGCACTGGGGTCGATATAATCGACTGAATCCGTTTGTTTGTCCTTGTTTGTCCCCGCTGTGTGTAGCCCCTTGTGGGCAATGAAGAAATAAGGAAGAAAGCTTCCTACAACACACCCACATACGTTAACGTATTTGTTTGGTAAGTTTTCTGTTGTGAAATCGTTATATTGTTATATTCGGGATGGTCGTATTTTTCTATTGTTTGGCCTAACAAACGCACGCGTTAAATATTCGTTCTTCACTTCAGCTTTATTTTATTACTACTTTATCATTTTATATCCCATGTCTATAAATCTTTCGTCACACATTTTGTGACCTCTTCAGCGACTCTCTTCCCACGTGTCTCTTCCTACCCTGCTTAATTCATTTTGTCTTTCTATGGTGTGCATCCTTATCTGTACATGAGTTTGCGTCTGTATCAGTGCGTGCGCGCTTGTGTGTTTGTGTATGTGTGTGTGTACGTGCGTTTGTGTACGGAAGTCTATGTGTTTTATATGTGTATTTGGGTTTGCTTACTATACGGCTTGTATCCGTGCCCTTATTCAGTTTTTTCCTCCCCCCACTTTTTTTTTCATTTACTTATTTATCTCTCTATTTTTGCCTCTTTTCTTCTTCCAAATTCGTCTAATGTCTTGGTGATGCTCCGCGAGCCTGTCAGCGTCCCGTTTGACCGATGTATATATATATAAGCAGCGTCCCGTTTGACCGATGTACAGAGAGGGGCAGAAAGAGCAGGAGATGCAGTAAATGACGTTGCTAGAAGTGCAGGTAAAGTTGTGATTGATATGTGAGAGCCGATGA
>NC_068986.1:87549293-87550762 GCF_001194135.2 Octopus bimaculoides | reverse complement strand
TGTGATTGATATGTGAGAGCCGATGTACAGAGAGGGGCAGAAAGAGCAGGATATGCAGTAAATGACGTTGCTAGAAGTGCAGGTAAAGTTGTGATTGATATGTGAGAGCCGATGATGGGGGCCTTTGAGGATGGTGGTGTTGGAGAGGTAGGGGCAAGTGCGACAGCGTGACTAGGAGCAGGTAAACGAGCCAGGATGGGAGGTAGGGTTAGGTAAGACACTGTGGACTAGGAGCTCACGTAGGTTGTGGGTTTGTTTGAAGATGGAAAGGGGTAGGTTGGGGAAGATGTGCGAATATATATATATGTTTGTGTGTCAGAGTTTGTCCCCCCACCCATCATCGCTTGTTAATCGATGTTGGTGTGTTTACGTACCCGCAACGTAGAATAAGTACTAGGCTTACAAAGAATAAGTTCTGGGGTAGATTTCTTCGGCTAAAGGCGATGCTCCAGTATGGCCGCAGCCAAATGACTAAAACAAGTAAAAGAATAAAAGTATATATATGTATGCATGTATGTATTTATGTATGTATGTATGTGTATGCATGTGCAGAGGGTGTAAGCATCGTATATATTCGGCAAAGACGGTTGATTATTCTCATTTCCAATACCTTCTTTTTAATTTGTTTTGTACCATGGGATACAATACACAAAGTATTTCTCTACTATCTTTCTCTCCCTCTATCTCTCTCTCTCTCTCTCTCTCTCTCTCTATCTCTCTTTCCCTATATTACATTTTACTTCTTACATAATTATACTCACTTCACTCAACAAAATACCTCAAAAGGAATCAACTAACGAACCTAAAAACCTTGCGTTATGTGGCGTGACGGTATTAATAATGTTGTGAAAATAACGAGCTCCCTCCCACCAAGCTAAAAAAAATATGCTTATTAAACATATGGTTATTAAACATATGGAATATGATTCCCTATTCATATTTATTCATAAAGCCACATCTCTACTAATTAATCTCCGACCGTCAATTACACACACATACAGGCACAAACACACACACACATACCCAAATCTATCTTTCTACATACATACATATTATACATATTTTAATATTCATATGTATGTATGTATGTATATACTGCATATAAACTCTTTTACTCTTTTACTTGTTTCAGTCTTTTGACTGTGGCCATGCTGGAGCACCGCCTTTAGTCGAGCAAATCGACCCCAGGACTTATTCTTTGGAAGCCTAGTACTTATTCTATCGATCTCTTTTGCCGAACCGCTTAGTGACGGGGACATAAACACACCAGCATCGGTTGTCAAGCGATGTTGGGGGGACAAACACAGACATACAAACACATACACACATACATATATATATACATATATACGACAGGCTTCTTTCAGTTTCCGTCTACCAAATCCACTCACAAGGCTTTGGTCGGCCCGAGGCTATAGTAGAAGACACTTGCCCAAGATGCCACGCAGTGGGACTGAACCCGGGACTAT
>NC_068986.1:87544448-87549149 GCF_001194135.2 Octopus bimaculoides | reverse complement strand
ATTATAATTTTACTTATATTATTCATTCACATAAAGTAGCTCTACAATATTTCGTCTCGGCAATTTTGAATGCAGAGATCAGCAATCCCTGATGTGTTTGTTATGGAAGACGAAACTGTGATTTCATTCCCCACTGAGTTTGAAAAAATTATGCGTATAACTTTATACACATACACAGATATGCATTTACTTATAAATGCATACATGCATACATCCATACATCCATACATCCATACATACACCATTGGAGAACAAGGTTTTGCTAGGAAATACTTAAAGGAGAATGTGGATGAACTGGGATTTTCAGAAAGAGAAATCGACCGGCTAATTCGTACATTACAAGTGCAATCTTTGAGAGGAACAGTAAACATATGCAAGTCTTCTCCAGTTCCAAATGTGGATTTGTCTGTGTTAAATACATCCTAAAGATGGAGCCTTGTATTTTGTTGGAAACCGTCTCCCTCTTCAGTGAAAGATTTATAATAATTAAAAGAATAGAAGCGACATACATACATACAACACAATAGGATTTTTTATAGCTTCTGTTATCCAAATACTTATGGCAATGCATGGCTACATGATTAAGTGTATATTTAAAATATAGAAAGCTTAAGCCTTAGTGTTTAAACCGGTCATATCTGGCCCATATTTTGTACCTCTTTTATAATCAAACCAAGCAGATCTGATATTTCACGCCAAACTATAATGCCATTCTAAAATTAAGCAATCATACCATTGAAATCTTGAAGCTGTGAGATAGTGCATGATTAACTTAAATCAATGTGAATAAATAATCACTTTTGACAATATTTGAATGCTAAAGCTTCAAGGTGGTTTGCTGGCATATTCGTTAGCACGTCTTAACGTTCTGAATTCTAATTCTGCCAAGGTCAACTTTGCCTTTCATCCTTTCGGAGTCGCTAAAATAGGTATAAACCCGCTACTCTCAAATTACTGGCCTTGTGCAAAAATTTGAAGCCCGTATACAGAGAGTTCTCCTGAGTTACTCCCACTTCAATAGCGCTGATATTAATAATCAGCGTCGCTTTATCCCTCTAATTTATACATATAGATTGCTTTGGGTTTTGCCAACTGAATAGTATGTTTCGTTGAGGAGAGCTAATAAGACAGAAACGTGTCCGTCGCTTCTAATCGTCAGTTTTCAAGACTAGATCTGTGGAAACTTCCATTGTTTATGTATCTCTATAATAAAATTATCCAAGAATTTACACCAAAAGACCTCATTAGTGTTATCTTCTTTGCTTGTGTGTATATTGTATGTACTTAAAGAGGGAGGTTATGTTCCCTAATTGCTAGGATAATCTTAATTGATTTACACTTACGAAGTCATACCTCCCTGCCTCGGCCTTCACAGAGAGATTGTGTATAAAAAGACAGATTTTGAGTCGTATACAGAGAGAGAGGGCGGATGAGACAGAAAGATACTGTGACAAAGAGGGAATAAGATATACGGAGTTGTGATAGAGTAGAGTAAGTGAGAAAGTGAATAAAAGAAAAAATGAGGAAAGAGTAATTAAGTGTTATAAGAAAATGTTTGCGAGAGAAAGAGAAAGGATGGAAGAAGGAGACCCTAACAGAGAGGGAAATGAGAAACAGGGAGAGCGGAATAGAGCGACAAAGGCAGGGTGGAAGGCGAAAGGTTAGAAGCACAGCCTAACTGTTTAACTGCTGGATCCTGTTTGTTTTCCATCAGTGTGTATGTATATACGTTTCTCTGCATTTGCGCGTATATCCGTGTGTATGCGTATATGAATGTGAGTACTCGGTTATGTATATGTGTGTGTACTGTGTGTTTTTGTTTGTACATCTATGTGTGCGTGTGTGTGGATGCGTGCATGCGTGTGTGTGGATGCGTGTATGCGTGTGTGTGGATGCGTGCATGCGTGTGTTTGTATGAGTTCGTGAGCGTGTGTGTTTGTGTGCAGTTTCTTGTGCGTAATTGCGTATCACGAGTATCACGCGATATAAGTGTATGAGCGTGGGATATTTGCTCTGTACGCAAGTGAGTGTTTGTATGTGTGTGTATGTCTGTATGTCCTTGTGTGTGTATGTGTGTGTGTGTGTGTATGTGTGTAAGCCGTTTGTATTTCGATGAGCGAGATCTGTGCATATTTCGATCTCTGTGTGTACGTATATACGCTCTTCTGTTACGTGTTCGTTGTGCGGATTTATAAGACTGCGAATGCATTTAAACATGATTGCGCGTGTGCTATGAGCATTTAGATGTTCGTACGTCTGTGCATTTTATCTTGTCGATATTTACTTCAGTACACATACACTTCGAAATACACACGCATATATGCACACGCAGGCGCACACACACAAACATACACATCTAAATATACTCACTTGCTGCGTGAAGATAAACGAGTGAGCATGTATGTCATATCACTTCGTTCTTTAATCTCCTTTCTCTCGTGTATACGAATAGCAAACAACAACAATTAAAATGTACTCCAATAGAAATAATCGAAACGGAGATTGAAAACCAGGCACCTTTTGACAAGTCACCTGATCTGGTGAGACACGTCTGTACCTATGATGCACCACAACTGTTTGTAGAGCATCTCACCCGTGAGGCACCGATGCACAATGTGTGGAAACGATCGTAGTAAATAATAATTACTAGTCGTACGTCCTACAGACAATTGCAGTGCAAGTTAAAATGACGGATTTCCCAGAACAAGAGTTGTAAAAGTCTAATTTTTGTGACGTGGGAAGAAATCCAGAACCAAAATTTTTTTTATATTTTGCCTTTTATTCCTTACCACCATCCTGCTTTCCAAAGGCAGTGGCATGTCCTGCACTTTTCACGGCTTCAAGATTTCCCGCGAGTTCCTGGCAGGGTGGCTGACGAGTGTCATACCTTGCCAAAGGGCGACCCGTAATTTTGTCCGAGACTGCTTACTGAGTATTCGCAGTTAAACTGTATATCTACAGGCTATTCCTTTATTCAAAAACCGGTGACTCGATGGAAGGGAGCTATCACCACCACATCATAAATTAAATTAATTTCAATGAAGACTAAATTGAATTAAATTGAAGCTATATATGCACAGGGACGATTAGAAAATGGAGTGATCATTTTACAAAATTTGCTTGGGAACACACTATCAGTTTCTGATACAGATATAACATCAATTATTGACCACACATTTCGTATCATATCTGGGATTTTGCCATCTCTCTTTTACTATTTTACTTGTTTCAGTCATTTGACTGCAGTCAAGCTGGAGTACCTTCTTTAGTAGAGCAAATCGAACCCAGGACTTATTATCGATGTATTAATTGAAAGAAGTTCTTAAAAATATCAAAACCTGAAAGGCTGCTGCACTGGATAACATTCTGCCGGAAATCTGGAGAACAGGAGAATTCAATGGTATTCTGCTAGGCTTCTGCAATAGCCTACAATGGAACCAACATTGACCAATGGATAGAAGGTTGCATATTTCCCTTTCGAAAGAAAGGCGATTTGGGTCTCATATAGAACTACAGAGGCCTTGCTCTTACAAAAAATTATAATTCACTTCTACTCAACAGGATACACCCAGAAATTGAGAAAATTTCAAAATGGTTTCCGAGAGAATAAATCAACTGTCGGACAAATACTTACAGCTGGTCGTCAACTGGTAGAATGTAAAGCTAGAAATCTTAAATCAGTTTTAATGCTTGTTGATTTCTTAAAGGCTTTTTACTCAATCCACCGTGGTAAAATGGAAAAAATACTGCTGTTCTATGGTATAACTGAGGAAACAGCAGCAGTAGTTATAATGCTTTATAACAACACCAAACGAATGGTAAGGTTTGCAGATGGAGTACTCCAGGGGAAAACATCGGTACCTTTTCTCTTCGTGATCACTCTGGATTATGTCTCCAGAACATCACTTGACAATCTAAAGAGCCTCGCGAAAAGAAGATCGACCGGACATCTAGCTTAAGAAATAACTGATCTAGACAATGCTGATGTTTTAGCTTTGCTTTCTGACACTCAGTTACATCACGGTCTAGATTTAGCTGCACAAGATGTTGGAGAAATAAGTTCTCACTATAAACAAGGATCCATCACCAAACATCAACGGAACTCCATCAATGAAGTTGATGCTTTCACGTACCTCGGTTCTGTGATCGCCTCAACTGAAAAATATATAAAATCTTGGATAGCGAAAGTATAGTCGGCCTTAAGTGAACTGGATGTCTGGAAATGAATCCTGTGAGACAACCTTAGGAGGGATTTCCCCGTGCAACAGTAGGTCAGTCCTTTTCTATGGGGAAATAGCTTGGATACTTAGCAAAGAATCCATTGCTAGATGGAACTTACACCCTAATGTTAAGAGCTGTCTATAAAATACATTGGAGAACTCAGCCCACCTGGAATATATAGAGATCTTCTTGTGTCAGCGATTACAAGGGATGGCTCTTGTGCTTTGCGGGACGTTGCTGGCGAGCTAAACAAGAGCTGGCAACAAACGTACTGTTATGGATATGAAAGCGAGGCTGCACTCGTGTAGATCGCTCGAACGCAACGTAAATAGACTTACTATTGTTACTGGATGATTCTCCAAAGACCTCCCTCAACAAATGCAGGACTAAGATGGATATTGTGCAGTGTGGGTTACATATATGTATGTATATATGCATATGCTCACATATCATTTGTATTATATATATATATATATATAT
>NC_068986.1:87542237-87544293 GCF_001194135.2 Octopus bimaculoides | reverse complement strand
TAGCTATATGGTAAGAAGCTAGTTTTGCAACCAAATGGCATGGTCCCGAGTTCAGTCCCACTGCGTGGCAACTTGGGCGAGTGTCTTCAACTATAGCCTCGGGCCGACTACAGCCTTGTGAGTGGATTTGGTAGACGAAAACAGAAGGCCCGCCTATATATATATATATATATATATATATATTTATATGTGCGTGCGTGTGTGCGTCAGCGTTTGTACTCCTGCCATCGCTTGACAATGGATGCTTATGTGCCCAGAGGTTCAGCAGAATAGACCGATAGAATAAGTACCAGGCTTACAAAGAATAGGTCCTAGGATCGATTTCTTCAGTAACAGTTTAAGGCGGTGCTCCAGCATGGCTGCAGTCAAATGACTGAAACAAGTAAAACAGTAAAAGAAAAAAATATGTATCTATCTATCATAGCTTATACTTAAATGGCAATTTCTCTCTGTTACTATTTTGCTACTTACACTAGAGAACCAATCTCGACGAAACTTTGCATACATGTTAAACAAACATGCAGTTCAATAACAGGTTAATTGGATTTCAATAGAAATTTATAAGGGACTCCCTAGTGGGGTTAGGCTATGATTTGATATATTGAAAAGTGTGCAAGAGTGTTAGTGCGAAGGAAATGTGGTGGCATAGTGAGTGTGGATGATATCAGGGAAGGGGGGAAGAGCGTTGCGTGACAAATATGGAATGGCTGTGGGGTGATAACGTTAATAGAGCTGTCATTGTGGTATATATACACGACACTGCAAACATACTTTCGCAAATACATAGATACATGCATGCATACACACACACACACACTCACACACACACACACACACGCACGCACACATGCACACACACACACAAACATACACACACATACATGCAGTACACATGGGGAACTTTTAAAGCGTCACGTTAGATCCTATTTCGTTATTTATTTGTTCCAGAAAAGTTGCACAAAAATTTTATTGAGGTATAAAGTTTAATCAAATTTTCCTGATCAGAAAACAGGATTAGGAAGCTGGCATTTTCTGCATTAAAGCTATCAATCACAAAATGAAAGAAAAATCATTACGAGGAGGAATTTTTATTAAACATTCGAAAGCAAAGCATTACAATGACCAAATTGTAAGAACTTTTGTAGTTTTAATAAGTTTTAATGAATAAAGTCATGTAAAACGGTAGAACAGACATGTAAATAATTTAAGAAGGTAGAAAATCCCCACCGATGTTTTTTCGAAAAAAATTGCACAAATCTGTCCAGAACAACTGGCCTATATATCGGGAAAGTCATGATCTAACATCGAATAAACAAAAATTTATATACAAGACATTCTATTGTAAAAATTGCCCAGCAACGACGGGCTTCTCAGCTAGTATGTGTGTGTGTTTGTATGTGTATGTGAGTGTATATCTGTGTGTCTGTGTATATATGTATTCATAGATTCACAAATAGACGTATACATATATAAACTTGAAAACGTATGATTTCAGAATAGAAGACACACAGACAAAGCATGTTTGTTAACTTCTTTTATGCATGTATTTGGTGTCAAAATTTCCGTCAACAAATTGTGACCTAGTCATTGACATAATATCACTGTATATAGAAATATGGCTGCAACTCTTGGTTTCCTTTCTCTTCTTTTTCTCCCTTCTTATCTTTTCTCGTTCCAGTTTTTGCAACGACTTTTTTCTCGTTTCTTTTTCTCATGTTTTCTCATTGACTAATGTCCTACTTATTAAATGGAGCTAAACCAGTGTACCGCGCTTCACAGATTGCTTGAAGACCCAAGGAAAGTTACATAAATCTGCCGAATTGTAGGGTTTCCAAGGCCTGAAACTATTGGTAGCTAATGATTACATAATGTGTATATTAAATTATATTTATCTCTTACTAGCTGGAGTACGTTTTTCGTTGATCCGTAACGAAACACTAATCTATCTATCAATCTATCTATCTAAACACACACACACACAAACACATATATATATACATTTACACACTCACACGCATGTATATATATATATATATATATATATATATATATATAT
>NC_068986.1:87540817-87541528 GCF_001194135.2 Octopus bimaculoides | reverse complement strand
ATATATATAATCATTGATCAGAGAACAAACATCAAATTCTAGTCAAAGACTTTATACATAACACCTCGCCTCAAAACAAAGATGTTTGGAGGCGTGGTGTTATGTATAAAGTTGTTCAGTCGAATTTGATGTCTGTTCTCTGATCAATGTTATTTATCTCTGTCTCAATTACATTTGAGCACTTCTTTTTTGCAGTCATATAAACCCTTTTGTCTCCATAAAAAGATAGGATCAACTGAAAATTATCTCTTGACACACACATATATATATATATATATATAGACACTATCATTGAAATCAAACGCCAATGAAGAACAATAACGTCCAGCTGTACACACGTTACACAAATAAACATATTGATGCATTAAGGATTCAGTTTATATTGTTTAAAGATATTTTTCACTAATATATACAATAATTCATATGTCTAAATATGTATTTGTTGGAATAAACATTAATCTTCTCTTCCTCTGCACGTTTGATAAATTTCCGTGACACACACCAACACGCCCATACATGTGTACACACAAAACACATTAGCACACAAATACACACGTTCACATGTACACACATACGAATATGCATACATGCGCGTGAACACACACACACACACACACACACATACATCTACATGTATATATGTATACATGTGTATGCATGCATGTATGTATCTATCTATATATCTATATATCTATACATACATATATATAT
>NC_068986.1:87539171-87539843 GCF_001194135.2 Octopus bimaculoides | reverse complement strand
ATATATACATAGATGTATGCATGCTTACAAGCATATATAATAACATACATGCATACATACACACACAAATACTCACACACACACACACAAACACACACACATATATATATATAGCGTAGCTCGAAACGTTAAAGATTTTCCGTATTCCCGAGCGTCATACTAATACATCCTTTTGTTGTTTACACCACCTGTCCTCGTCTGTTGTTGTTTTTTTCGTACATTCTCCCATATGTATATATATGCATATATACTTGTCTGTGCGTATGTGTGTACGTACGTATGTATATACGTATTTTATGTATATATAGATAGATAGAAAGTTAGAGAAAGATAGATAGATAGATAGAATGAGAGAGAGTGTGTGTGTGTGAGAGAGAGAGAGAGAGAGAGACTCAGACAGACAGATGTAGATATATTCTTATATTCTTTTACTTGTTTCAGTCATTCGACTGCGACCACGCTGGAGCACCGCCGTAAAGGGCATTTTTGTCGAAGAAATCGACCGCAGGACTTGATCTTTGTAATCCTAGTACTTATTCTATCGGACTGTTTTGCCGAACCGTTGTTTTACGGGGACGTAAACGAATCAATATCGGTTATCAAGCAATGATGGTGGGCCAAACATAGACACAAAGACAATCACACACACACACACACACACACACACACACA
>NC_068986.1:87537706-87538270 GCF_001194135.2 Octopus bimaculoides | reverse complement strand
TTTGTATGTATATGTATGTATGTATATATGTATGTATGCATGCATGTATATATGTATGTATGTATGTATGCATGCATGTATGCATGTATGTATGTATGTATGTATGTATGTTTGTATGTATATGTATGTATGTATATATGTATGTATGCATGCATGTATATATGTATGTATGTATGTATGCATGCATGTATGCATGTATGTATGTATGTATGTATGTTTGTATGTATATGTATGTATGTATGCATGTATGTATGTATGTATGTATGTATGTATGTATAGGCACGTGTCCACATACACTAATATAAATGTATATTTCTAATGTTACGCTGAATAAGAAATTCAAACTTATGTGTATTCTTTTATTCTTTTATTTGGTTCAGTCATTTGATTGTGACCATGCTGGAGCAGCGAGGCTATAGTACAAGACACTTGCCCAAGGCGGCCACGCAGTGCGACTGAGCCCGGAACCATGTGGTTCGTGAGCAAGCTACTTACTACACAGCCACTCCTACACGTGTATAATACATACATACATGCATATATATATATATATATATATACATA
>NC_068986.1:87536846-87537696 GCF_001194135.2 Octopus bimaculoides | reverse complement strand
CACACACACACACACACACACACATATTTATATACAAATACGACGGGCTTCTTTCATTTTCCGTCTACCCAATCCACTCACAAGGATTTGCCAGGCCCGAGGGTATAGCAGATACACTTGCCCAAGGTCTCACACTGTGGGACTGATCCCAGAACCATGTGGTTGGGAAACAAGCTTTGTTTTTTTTTTACCAAACTGGCACGCCAGAATGTATTATGTACAACAATAATTTTTTTGCCGAACAGTGCAGTTATGGCATGACATGTAATGAGAAACGAATGAGAAATGTCTCAGCAGCAGGTGAAGAGGCTCTCCAGTTTGAAACCGCAACCATCACATTGACTTTGTTGACATTTTGTGATTGGGTGTATATTTGTAAGTATATACACACACATGGAAAATACACAGGTAACACCGAGGCAAAGAGGCAAAGGCACACATATAAACAAATATATGTATATTTATGTGTGTGCGCGCGAGTGTATGTATGCGAGGGAATGTGTGTGTATATGCATGCATGTATGTATGTATGTATGTATGTATGTATGTATGCATGCATGTATGTATATATGTATGTATGCATGCATGTATGCATGCATGTATGTATATATGTATGTATGTATGTATGTTTGTATGTATATGTATGTATGTATGTATGTATGTATGCATGCATGTATGTATGTATATATGTATGTATGTATGTATGTTTGTATGTATATGTATGTATGTGTGTATATATGTATGTATGTATGTATGTATGTATGCATGCATGTATGTATGTATGTATGTTTGTATGTATATGTATGTATGTATATATGTATGTATGCATGCATGTATATATGTATGTATG
>NC_068986.1:87531479-87533350 GCF_001194135.2 Octopus bimaculoides | reverse complement strand
TATATACATATATATGTGTGTGTGTGTGTGTGTGTGTGTGTATATATTTGTGTCTGTGTTTGTCCCTCCAACATCCTGGGGTCGATTTGCTCGACTAAAGGCGGTGCTCCAGCATGGCCGCAGTCAAATGACTGAAACAAGTAAAAGAGTATATATATATGTAGGTGTGTATGTATGTTTGTAGATATATATGTACATTTTGAATGTCTGTCTGATTGAGAAGCTCACTTTGAAAAGCACGTGTTTTTGGAGACAGTCCCACAGTGTGACACATCGAGAAAGTGTCTTCCACCATTAACTTCGATTCGACCAATCCCAAAAGTCGTGAGTCTGTGTGTGTATGTGTGTGCGCGTGTGTGAGTGTGTGTGAGTGTGTGCTTCTGTGTGTGTGTGTGTGTGTGTGTGTGTGTGTGTCCGTTAAATGGTTGAGTTTGTATGTATGTATATCTGTGATTGTGTGGGTGTGTATTTATGTGTAATTATTTGTGTTTGCGCGTTTGCAAATGCACCTCGTGGGAGCTAGTATGCAGATCCCACTTACCTAGAGGATCGGCAAAAGCACCCATGAAGAATATTAAGATAAAGAAAGAGAAAGAATACAAGTAATTCGGTCCATCTGTATCCTTCAAGGTAGTTCCACAAGAGAACATGTCAATCACTGGAACATACAAAAAGTAAAGTTTAAAAGAATAATAAACATAAAAACACCCACGCGAACACACACATGTACACATACACACACACATGCACACACACACACACACACATACACACACACACACACACACACGCAGACATATTTATACACCCACGCAACGGGATTCTTATAAAATCCACTAACAGCACTTTGGTTTGCTCGAGGTTATAGTAGAAGACTCTTGCCTAAGATGTCACGTGATGGCATTGAACCCAGAACCATGTGGTAGGGAAGCAATTATACTGTCATGCCTATATACATCTTAGACACACACACACACCACACGCACGCACATACATATAGGGTCAAGGTATAAACTGTATATTTGAACGATAGCAGATGAGGAAATAGCTTGTCCATGTTTAGTACATGACTTTTCTCTTTCATCCTTTGTCCATCTTTAGTGCAAGTTTTGAAATTTACGTAATTATATGTTAAATATATATAAATATATATTCTTTGTTTTTTATTATGTTTTTTTTTTTACTGGAGCTTCGTCTTTAGTGGAACAGATCATCCCTTTGTAAGACTAGTACTTATTCTATCGTTTTTTTTGTTTTTTTTTTGCCGTGCAGCTAATTTACGGGGACGTAAACGTACCAACATTGGTTGTCAAGCGAAGGTGGGTGAGACAAATACAGGCACACATGCACACACACAAACACCCACAAATATATATATATATCATTGCTATTACGTTAAACAGAAGTATGTCTAAATTTTGCCAAATGCATCTTTTTCAATGACCCTAACTTTTTGTCAAACTATCATATCTCCAGCTGCTTCAGATGAAAATTGTCAAAGTGTAGTACAACAGTTTACCATTTTCCAAAAGTGTAGTAAGTCCCAAATACGAAAATTTTGCAAAAATATTTCTGACTGAAAATAACCTACATGCATGATGTTACAATTTTATGCACCCAACAAAGTATTATTCTTAAGCTGAAACTGTTGTTATGTAAAAAGAAATGGAAAACTGAAATTATTTTTTCGTTTTTTGAAAAAGCAACGTTTTGAACTTACGACATCTTTGCATAATAGCAATGAAATATACACGACGGGCTTCTTTCAGATTCAGTCAACCAAATCCACTCACATGGCTTAGGTTGGCCCAAGGCTACAGTTGAAGACACTTGCTCAAGGTATCAAGCAGTGGGACAAAACTCGGAGCCAT
>NC_068986.1:87527879-87528793 GCF_001194135.2 Octopus bimaculoides | reverse complement strand
TATATATATATATATATATATATATATATATGTATAGCTTTCTACCAATCCACCCATCTCTCCATCCATCCATCCATCTATCTATATATATATCTGTCTATCTATCTATCTATCTATCTATCTATCTATCTATCTATCTATCTATCTATCTATCTATCTATCTATCTCTACCTACCTACTTACCTACCTAGCTACCTACCTACCTGTCTATCTATCTGTCTAGGATTCATTCTAGCTATCAAAATATCTAATCATCGATCTATCTTCTTATGAAACATACAGACAAACAGATGCTCACACACACAAAAACACACACACACAAAAACACACACACACACACACACACACACTCATGTATGCAAATAAAATGAGATCTAATACTAACATTTATTCTACTTACCCCTTCTCTTTCTCTCTCTCTCCCCATCTCTCTTTCTTTGTATGTGTGTATGTGTGTGTGTAGGTAATTGGACATGTATGTATATCTATCTTTCTATCTATCTACATAGATTTATATACACACTTACAAATATGCACGTATACATGTATGTATACGTGTGAACATGCGTGTGTGAATGCATATTTTTTATTCATATTCATATATCTATATTGAGCGACGGAAACAGATATTACTGCAGACAACGGGATGTGCCAATACTCAGGCCCCGCCTTCATATCGATCTTTTCATCTTTGAACGGAGCGCTTATTTTAACATTCCTTTTGTTGAAGCGCTAAGTTATAGGAAATAAAGACGCACGAAGTAAATATAAGCACAGGTCTATACATATGTGCCTATACTCCACCCCTAGGGGTCAGCCACACTTAAGTGGCAATATACTACACTTTATCGTGCAGTTACTGTTAATACTTCATTTGGAGAATTAACATTGCTATATATATATATATATATATA
>NC_068986.1:87525671-87527319 GCF_001194135.2 Octopus bimaculoides | reverse complement strand
ATATATATATATATATATATATATATATAGTGAGAGAGAGAGGGGGGGGTGAGAGATAGATAGATGTACATATATATATGTATATGTGCGTGTGTGTGTGTGTGTGTGAGTGTGTGTGTGTGTTTGTGTACGTATGTATAAATACACGCACGCACTCTAACTCACATATATGTTTTTGTTTATAGAAGCAGGCGTGAATGTGTTGCAAGATTTCTTCTCAATCACATTGTTTCGGGTTCCATTCCACTGCGTTCCATCCATCTAGTTCAAGCGTCTTCTCATATAATAAACCTCGGGCCGACTAAAGACTTTTGAGTGGTTTTACTGACCAGAAACTGAAAGAAGGCCGTCGTAAAAAAATATATTTGCACACACACACACACACACACACGTACTTGCGCGCACATGTACGTGTGTGTGTGTGTGTGTGTCTGTGTGTGTGTGCGTTTGTGGCAGTGTTTGTGTGTATTTGTGTATGTGTGTGCGTGCTCGTGTGTGTGTGTGTGTGTGTGTGTGTGTGTGTGTGTGTGTGTAAATATTTATGTATATATGCGTGCGTGCTCGTCCGTTCGTGTATAAGCGTGTGTCTGTGTGTGCGGGTGTTTGTTTATGCTTGTGTGTGTGTGTGTGTGTGTGTGTGTGTGTGTGTGTGTGTGTGTGTGTAAAATTAATTCAATGCTAGAGCACAAATAAGCAGATGTTTGGACACACCGATACAATCACACACACGATCGTAAACTTACAGATAGATAGATATATAGTGAGAGTGTGAGACGTGAGAATGTGAGACGTGAGAGTGTGAGACGTGACAGAGAGAAACAGGTAGAGAGAGAGATAAAGTGAAAGAGAGACTGATTGAGAAACATTTTGTGTACATCAATGCACACAAACATACAGTTCAACGCCTGTACACTGAAATTCTAGTGAATGCACGGTAAGAACTTGGAGATAGAGATGCATATTTCTATGTATGTATGTACGTATGTATGTATGTATGTATGTATGTATGTATGTATGCATGTATATATGTATGTATGTATGTATGTATGCTTTATGCATGTATGTATCTACCTATCTTTCTGTCTGTCTGCCTCTAACTCGCACTCTCTACACACGTATATATATATATAGACCCTTTAGCGAAGTATATACACTTGGATTTGTCTCGACAGATTGGCTTAATGAATGCTCGACAGACAAAACTAGACTAACAATGAATAATGCGAATATAAAATTACACAGGCGTTTTTCTACATATTAATTCTGTTCTTTGATCATGTAATCTACCCCCAGTTTCTAGAAATAACTAAGAATCGTGTGCCCCTAATGTAACTGACAGGCAAATGTGTCGCACGGTGGAAAGGTTGGTTTATGAAAGAAAAAGTACTAATAAACGATCGGACAGGCTACAGTACAGTTTCCGTTTGCATACCTCCGAGAGTATGGAAAATGATGCTTGCCCAGAATTTCAAGCAGTAGGAATGAATCCGCATCACAACAAAATCGGGAAGCGAATATTCTATTCGTTTAGTTATGTTACACCTCTACATACATACACAATCACACTTGCACAGACATTTACACCCGCCGACACACATATATGTATATATGTATATATATATATATATATATATATATATATATATAT
>NC_068986.1:87523990-87524712 GCF_001194135.2 Octopus bimaculoides | reverse complement strand
ATATATATATATATATATACTGTCTTATCTTTGAAACGTCAGGTTAGAATAGAGGCAGCTGATGAAGGAATATTCCAAGTGGCTTTCCGTTTTCCTATGTGTTCGTTCCGTTGTCTGTACTTCATTGTTCTAACGTCCTGTACCCTGATATGCATATATATACACATGTAGATGTAAGTATGTACATATATGTGTGTATACATGTAAGTTTGTCTGTATACACGTATGCACGCGTGTGTAGGTGTGCGATTGCATGCTTGTGTGTACTCCCGCTCCCGCTGCTGAATTTTGTATTTCAAAAATTAATCGGCAAGAGCAAGTGTCAATATCTTGAACCAACAAACACGCGCGGACGCGGGCGCGAGTGCGCGCGATCACACATGCATTCAGGCATAGACAAACACACACGTGCACATCCACACACACACGCACGCACACGCTCACACCCGTATATGGTCAGCTTCGATCTAAGTAGAGATATAATGGGGAGCATGACAAGCAGAGAATTAAAGATTGAATAGTGTATCTTGGAGTCCTCCAGGGAAAGTGTTCATTTTCCACTCTATGCACTTCGAGTAGTGTGATGCTGAGCTGAGTGTTGTTAATAGAAAATACTTCTACGGTGTATATATACACATGTATATCTACAATCTCTCTCTCTCCCTCTCTCTCTGTCTCTCTATATCTATATCTATATATATATCTATATCTATATATATATA
>NC_068986.1:87520774-87521183 GCF_001194135.2 Octopus bimaculoides | reverse complement strand
TATATAAATATATATATATAATCACATATAATTAACCTAAAAATTAACCTAAATTAAAGACTACGAAATTAACCTATAGGAAGTACACACACACACAGACACACATCCACACACATCCACACACACACACACACCTATACACGAGCCATATGTGCATGTATATAGGTATGCATATATTTGCATACATATACACGTGCATGTAGATATTTATCTCTGTATATCTAGAGATACATATACATACATGCGTACACACACACACACAAACGTCTTTTTTTCTTCAGTCATTAGATTGCGGTCGCGCTGGACCATCTGAGACAAGATAAATCGCAAAGAATGGCTAGTATTTTGTATATGAACAAGATATGAACACGAAAATACAGGTGTATGAAGCACCATACAACATAAACCC
>NC_068986.1:87513608-87517818 GCF_001194135.2 Octopus bimaculoides | reverse complement strand
ATATATATATATATATATATATATATATATATATATATATATATATATATGTCTGTGTGTGTGTGTGTGTTTAAACTCTCTTTGTATATCTCTCACTCTTTTACACACATACACACTGGTAAATACCTCTAACCATCCGTTAGTTCTTTACCCTTGTCTGAACATTCTAACACTCCATTACTGTCAAAGTTATTTTCATCTGACTTTTCCTCTACCTATTATATATAGCATAACACGTTTCTATACACTTTTCTATATGTGTGTGTGTACTTTTTTTCTAGGTAATATACCGCCCATACCATAACAACTTTAGGAGATCCGTATCTATCTATCTATCTATCTATCTATCTACCTATCTATCTATCTATCTATCGTGTGTGTGTGTGTGTAATCATAAAGAATAATAATAGTTCAGGCGATGATATCAACAGTATCATAACTCGATTTAAGAATATAAGAAATAGCAGTGAGATGACGAATACAAATTCAATCACCTAATTAATAATAATAATAATAATAATAATAATAATCCTTTCTGCAAAAGGCCGGAAATTTGTGGGGAGGGGGGGGGGTTACCTCGAAATGATGAAAGGCAAAAATCGACCTCTGCGTAATTTGAACTCGGAACGTAAATACGGACGAAATGCTGTTATGCATTTCACCCGGCGTGCTAACGATTCTGCCAGCTTACCTCTTTAATAACAATAATAATAATAATAATAATAATAATAATAATAATAATAACAACAACAACAGCAATAATAATTGTGATACTAATAATTATAATAAATTATTATCTATGATATTTATAAGACACTATGGGAACTCAAGTACAAAATATACAAATACCTAGTTTCATATTTTGTATCACGGGCAACGCTAACAGTACTCAACCCACTTTCGTGAGTTACATACAGAGCAGAGGCTGTTATAAATTATACAAATCATTAGTCACGACAATCTTTCAAAGAAATTATACGAGAAGTGAAACTATATGTCCGGTTATAAGATTTTTTTAAAGTATATTTCTTTAAAACAAGGCGTCGAGCTGGCAGAAACGTTAGCGAAATGCTTAACGGTATTTCCTGTCGTTCCGTTCTGAGTTCAAATTCCGCCGAGGTCGACTTTGCCATTCATCCTTTCGGGGTTGATAAATTAAGTAACAATTGCGTACTGGGTTCGATCTAATCGACTGGCCCCTTCCACCAAAATTTCGGCCCTTGTGCCTAGAGTAGAAAAGAATATATTCATGCAAAACTTTTTTTCAGTTAAATCGCATATGTTTATGTATTATGTGTGTATATGTAAGTATATTTGTGTATGCACATGTATATAAAACTATACACGTATATACACAAATATAATCTACATACACATAAAACACATACATATACTTATATACACAGATATCTATACATATACAAAAAATTTATACGCATAAGCGATTCTGCTGAAAAAAATTGAAGAAATAAAAAGGATTTTACGGAAAATTTCGAACAGATACTTTTACTTCTCCAATATTTTTTCGGAAATTTTACCTTAAACACTTATATTCCGTCATGCCAGAAGTTTTCGTACGATTTTATTCTTAGTCAACTATACTGTGTCTCAATGTACATTTAGTGACATAATACCTTAGAGCACGATGAAATGTTTCTATTTACCAACAATAATTACAGCTAACTAAACTCTGCACATACAGAAAGAATTGTTCCATCCTCCCTCAAATGTTACTTTAGAATGGTTTGAAGAAAATATAAACAGAGCAATACCTGATATATATAAAGAAATAAACATTGGATGACCACAGCTAGAAGTCTAATAAATAACCCAACCGTATGTATATATATAAGAATAAAGATTATGAATGCATTATAAATATATATATATATATTATCCATACATAACCTTTATTCTTTTATACGTTTCAGACTCGAGTCTGTGACCATACTGGAGTACCGCCAGTGTAATGGCACTTTCAGTAATCAATCTTATGTCAATGGCTTTTGGTAAAAGAGGGAATTGCACACTACTACACTTAATATAATATATACTATACTATATTCTTTTATTCTTTTACTTGTTCCAGTCATCTGACTGCCCCCACGTTGGAGCACTGCCTTTAGTCGAACAAATCGACCCCAGGACTTATTCTTTGTAATCCTAGTACTTATTTCTGTTGGTCTCTTTGCCGAACCGCCAAGTTACGGGTACGTAAACACATCAACATCCGTTGTCAAACGATGGAGGGGGACAAACACAGACACACACAAATGTATATATATATATATATATATATATATATATATATATATATATATATATATATACACATACAAACGTACATACATACATATACACGACAGGCTTCTTTCAGCTTCCCTCTACCAAAGCTACTCACACGGCTTTGGTCGACCCGTGTCTATAGTAGAAGGCACTTGCCCAAAGTGCTACGCAGTGGGACTGAACCCGGCACAGTGTGGCTGGGAAGCAAGCTTCTTAGCAAACAATCAATACAACTTCATTATATACATGTGTGTGGATGCTTCTATGCATATATAGATATATATTTATTGAGAGAAAGAGTGAGTGAGAGAGAATATATATATTTATGTGTGTTTCTATCTATCTATCTATCTATCTATCTATGTATTCATACACACAAATGTGTGTGTGTATAGATATGTATACATGATTTTATATATATATATACATATATATATATATATATATATATATATATATATATAATACATATGAACACACATTTATCTGTAAGGAATTATATTAGGCACAAACAAGTCCTTTATATGATCATTTGACTTGCTAGATGTAACAGTTCAAAGAACACATGTATATGTCGTAGATACACCTAAGCAAACGAAATGGTAGTAATTTCGAGAAAATCTTTGACCTTAAGATCTGCTGGGTCACCGCTGACCTGGGGGCTAAATGACAATAATGACAACCTAAGTGTATCTTCTAACAGAATATGTTGAAATAGTTTACACGTCGCACTTGTAATCAGTGTCTTCATAATATTCGTAGCAAGTTCATACATGATTTTGTTGTTGATGAAGTTGCTATTGTAGTTTTCGATCAACCTTAAACGTTTTGACCTGAAATACGATGTACCACCTTCGAATATATCAGCCTTTTGTTTATCAGCGACTTCACGACTCAGTCTCTCTTTCCTTTTTAAAGATAGGTTAGGGTGATATCTGAGGAATTGTTTCAAATTCTGGCACAGTGGCAGCAATTTTGGGGGAAAGGGATAACGGATTACACAGAAACCAATGAGCAACTAGTACTCCGACACCGAAAGAAGGAAAGGCCAAAGTTGACATTTCCGGAATTTGAACTCGGGATGAAAAACCAGAGAAATGCCGATGAGTATTTTGTCCGACAATCTCAGGATTCTGCCAGCTCACTACCTTGTAATATTTGAGGAATAAATTAACTAATATTTTCAACTATTTGAGGACATTTAATAATGACTTTGCATAGTTTATTAAATAGGAACGTGACTCAATACCAAGATGTGCTTTAACGAAACTGATAATTGGAAACAATAGAAAAAAAAACAAACAAACAAATAGTTTATTACACAATGATAAGAGCATCAACACTGAAAACAACAACTTCAACAATATCAACTAACAACAAGTATATGACAACAATGACAGCAATATATTTATTATATAAAATATTACGACCGTAGACTACAGAGCTTACAAGAGTCACAGAGACCTACAATAAAGGTGTTTTACGTCAGCATAATAACAAACTTGGATTATAGTATTGTATTCACTTTGACACTCATTCGTCTCTGCCTTTTATTGTTACATAGCAGCAGCAGCTTGGAATGTATGTATGTATGTATGTATGTATCTATCTATCTACATACTATATACATACACACACACACACACACAAACATTCACATACATCCATAATGTGTGTGCATCTTTGTGTATATATGTTACTCTTTTACTTGTTTCACTCATTTGACTGCGGCCATGCTGGAGCACCGCCTTTAGTCGAGCAAATCGAACCCGGGACTTATTCTTTGTAAGCCTAGTACTTATTCTATCGTTCTCTATTGCCGAACCGCTAAGTGACGGGGACATAAACATACCAGCATCGGTTGTCAAGCAATGCTAGGGGGACAGACACACACACACACACACACACACACACACACACACAC
>NC_068986.1:87509846-87513598 GCF_001194135.2 Octopus bimaculoides | reverse complement strand
ATATATATATATATATATATATATACATATATATATACGACGGGCTTCTTTCAGTTTCCGTCTACCAAATCCACTCACAAGGCTTTGGTCGGCCTGAGGCTATAGTAGAAAACACTTGCCCAAGATGCCACGGGACTATGTGGTTGGTAGGCAAGCTACTTACCACACAGCCACTCCTGCGCCTATATGTAAATTTTGTGCATATATATGTGTATGTTTATATATACATATAGCTATGCATGTCTATATATGTATTCGAACACACACACACACAAATTTAAATCGCTGTGACGTGGGTGTAAGGCACGTTGGGTTCCCTTACCATATGATTTATACATGTAAAAGTATTACAGTCCCATTGCGTGACGCAGGACGCACTAATTGTGAGCGACTGTTTTTGTTGATATGTGTATTAGAAAAGTCATTGTTACATAAAGAATAGCCATCACTCGCAAGTAAGTATGACTTGGTTAAATGTACCGATCTTTCGATAATTGTTTTAGGTGCCTATGTAGTTTAATTCTTGAGCAGACATGGACAAATTCTCGGCTCTCCCACCCTCTTAACCCAGTAGACCATCGACGATGCGGCTGCTGGAGGGAGAGACACGGGACTGTAACAGCAGTCGGTCGGTATTTATTTTCAGCTGAGAACACTGAGGAATACGTGCCGCCCAGTGTGAGAATCGAAACTATGATGTTATGATCGTAGCTCTAACACGTTGACCATATGGCCACGAACGATGACATGTACACACGCACACACACGTGCATACACACAGACACACAGACACACACGGACACATTCATAAATCACATACACAGACGCGTGCGCGCACGCACACACAGACACACTCATAGCTCACATATACACACATATTGGAGGCACACATACCTAGCACATTAAATACATAATTGTGTTTTCTGTAATTCTGGGATCTTGTTAAAAATTTTCCCAACCAATTGAAGTAATTCAAATTTTCACCAGATTACTTTCAAAAATTGTATTCCTGCATGCCGATGTCGTAATTCATATTCTTTCTTCCTTGAAATTAATAAGAATGAACTTACATCGGTGTACAAAAATTGAAAACAATCTGTTGAAAATTTGAAATTACTTGAAGTGGTGAGAACAAATTTAACAAGATCCTAATTCCGTATTTATATAGTGGCGGATCCCTTTATTAAATACATTTGATACTCAACCACACTAAACAGCGTTGTTCTACAGATCTATAGTTTATTTTATTTAATGTTGTTGATCTATGATCTAAAGATATTCGGGATTATACTTGTCAAATAATTATTTAGATGCTCACTTTGTTTTCGTCTTCACAATTAAGACCATGTTGGGGTTTTGTTTTATGTCTTTTTCAATATTTTTAAAAAGGTGCCGTCTTAATTGATAAGAAGGGTATTTAAATTTGGCTGCTATATCTAACAAGGCTGTTGTCTGTCAAGTAGATTCGTCATTCGCACGTATTACATTTATATTAATTTCAAGTATTTCATTTTAATTTCACGAGTAGCAGCTGCAAGAACGGAAATATATTTATAACAATAACCGTTTAAAGAAAAGACTACTATATCAGAAATTAGTGGTAAAGTGTTAGTCAATTATATTAGCACCTCAGAGTTATTTCGCTTAATCGGTCTGGAAAAAAAAAAAAAAAAGAAAGGGTAAACTGTAACAATCAACGCAAACTTTTTCTTCTGAGGTTCTTACAATTTTGCCATTGCACACACGCACGCCCATTTAACAGGTTCTGAGGAATGTTATACTGAGCCCTAACTAACCCACGTATTTAACTACTTGTTTTACAGCCAGCAGGTAAATTCGATCCATTCGAAGAGCTAAACTTATCATATTTGATATGGGCCAAAGAAATTCATAGTTTACAAAAATGGCTACCTACAAACGATTAATTCGAACAGAAATTCTTAGCAGGTAATACTTTTCTTGCCCGCAGTGCAGTTTGAACTGGAAACATAAGGAGCTGCTACTATTTACCGCCACAAGGCATTTAATATGGTGGTCTAACGATTTTACGTAGCCAGCATTATAATTTCCTTGATAAGCATTTTTCATATAGACAAAAAGCCACACATCTGTAGGGTTTAGTGAGTCGACCCAATTATTTTACTGGCATATTCTTCTTATATATACTCCGTATAGGATGAAAGGTTAAATTCACCGAGGAAAGATTTGAATTTTAGATTAAATAGCAACTGGGATATTTTCTCGAACAAACGTCATATGAAAGGTGTTTAACGATTACATCGACCCCAGGTACATTAACTGTCTGTAACCCTGAGACAGAAAAAGGCAAATGCGGCTCTTCGACATTTGAACACAGACGAGCAAGATGCTGGAAGAAATATAGGAATACCTTTACTCCAGCTTTGTCACGATCTTGCTTAACCATCACATTGATAGTAATGGTCATTTCTACTATTGGCACAAAGGCTGAATTTTTGGGTGAAGTGCTACGTCGATTACATCGACTCTAGAGCTCGGATGGTACTTATTATATCGACGCTGAAAGGATGAAAGACAAAGTCCAGCTCGGAGTGTTTTGAACCCAGAACATAAAGACAGCTATTAAAGATAATAATAATCCTTTCTTACTATAGGCACAAGGCCTGACATTTTGCGGGCTGGGATTAGTCGGTTACATCGACCACAGTGCGTAACTGGTACTTATTTCATCGACTCCGAAATGATGAAATGTAATGTCGACCTCAGCAGAAATTGAACTCAGAACGTAGCGAAGGGCGAATAATAATAATAATAATAATAATGATGATGATGATGATGATGATGATGATAACAATTATTATTATTTTATTTATTTAATTATTTAATAATAATAACAATAATGGTGGTGGTAACTTCTCTATCAAAGAAATGTCTAAAAGTTGAATCCTCAAGTAATTCGGTACTTGAGTGGTACTTAAATTAAATTAAATTGACACGTCCCGACCATTCAAAATCGGACAACACCTAAATTTGAAACTAATAATAATAAAAATATTAAAGGACGAAAAGTACAATAAAGACGACCCCCCCCACCAAAAAAAACAAAAAAAAAACAAAACAAAAACAGAATACATCAACGTAAAGGATCAGCGTATATATGTCTGTTAGTGTATATGCAAATAGAGCATATCTCTCTCTATATATATATACAGAGAAAGCTCGAAGAATGTAGATATATATATATTTGCCCTTTAATACACACAAGCCTATATTCATTGCATATACTCTCTCTCACACACACACACACATATGCACACAGGGAACACACCCACACACACAAAAGCGCAGACATACGAAAAGACTAAACAGATATATTAACACACACACAAATGTATGTGTGTAACTGTGTGTGTGTGTGTGTGTAAGGGTGTCCATGTGTGTGTGCATTCAGATATGTGCAAAGATTATATGCAAATTCTGTCTTAGCTGAAGATGGTCATTCTATCAATACTTCTATAATATACATAGGTAACAATCAACAAATACCTTTACAGGTATGAGTGTCAAAGGGCCCCAGTATGACGCTGTTGCAGCTATAAATGCCACCTTAAGAGGAAGTTCTATTTGAACAGATGTCAAAGGATCTACATATTTTCTGCACGTGCCGGTTAAACCTGTTTCGATTTATAAACCACAGTGTATATTAATATTTGAAAAGTGTAAATGAGGCTCAAATATTCTA
Source organism: Octopus bimaculoides (assembly GCF_001194135.2). Classification (NCBI taxonomy): domain Eukaryota; kingdom Metazoa; phylum Mollusca; class Cephalopoda; order Octopoda; family Octopodidae; genus Octopus; species Octopus bimaculoides. The sequence continues at coordinate 87,509,877 of NC_068986.1, read as the reverse complement.
AATTGGGACAAGTGTGTGTGTGTGTGTGTGT
>NC_068986.1:87505913-87506993 GCF_001194135.2 Octopus bimaculoides | reverse complement strand
TATATATATATATATATATATATATATATATATACGTACGCGTGTATGTGTGTGCATTTCTTGCGATACGCAATTCACCCCAAACACAGACACATCCACTCTCACACACACAAGCATATAAGTTATTTTGTTGGTGTGAAAGTGCCTGCGTCACAGCATGTACTCAGTTCTCAGAATGTGCTTTGTCATGAAATTAAAGCAATGCAAGAATATCTATACACGCTGCAATATATATAAATGTGTGTGTATGTATATATATGTATATATATATATATATATATATATATATGTATAAGTATGTATATATGATAGATATATGTGCACATAAAAATACATGTAGGTAAATTGGTGGATGTACACAGATATATATTTAATTATCTGTATATACATCTCTCTCTCTCTCTCTCTCTCTCTCTATCTCTCTATCTCTCTCTCTCTCTCTCTCTCTCTCTCTCTCTCTCTCTCTCTCTCTCTCTCTCTCTCTCTCTCTCTCTCTCTCTCTCTCTCTCTCTCTCTCTCTCTCTCTCTCTTATATATATATACATATATTATGCATACTCCTGTATACATTTCCAGAGAAGTCCAAGTATATATAAGTGTATAGTCTTGAATGAGTTTCATTTCATAGAGCACAAAATTGGTATTAATAAGATTATAGGTACGCATTTTTCAGGAAAGAGCCTGAGCCCATTTATAGATGCATATACATAAACTCTTTTCTATATACACTCATATGCATAAACTCTTTTCTTTTACATATATGTCTCTTTGTATTTTATATGTGTGCATGTGGAAGAGGTAGGCCCAGGAAGACCTGGGCTGAGGTGGTGAGGCAAGACCTTCGTACATTGGGCCTCACCGAGGCGATGACTACGGACCGAGACCTTTGGAAATGGGCTGTGCGTGAGAAGACCCGGCAAGCCAAGTAAGATCGTTGCCAGTGCCCCTGGACTGGTTCTTGTGCGGGTGGCACATGAGATGCACCATTTTGAGCGTGGCCGTTGCCAGTACCGCCTGACTGGCTCCTGTAGGATTTTCGAGCGAGATCGTTGCCAGTGCCCCTGGACTGGCTTGTGCGGG
>NC_068986.1:87504321-87505824 GCF_001194135.2 Octopus bimaculoides | reverse complement strand
GGCACATAAAAGACACCATTTCGAGCGTGGCCGTTTTCGTGCGGGTGACACGTAAAAGCACCCACTACACTCTCTGAGTGGTTGGCGTTAGGAAGGGCATCCAGCTGTATAAACTCTGCCAAATCAGACTGGAGCCTGGTGTTGCCATCCGGTTTCACCGGTCCTCAGTCAAATCGTCCAACCCATGCTAGCATGGAAAGCGGACGTTAAACGAGGATGATGATGATGATGATGATATATTTGCATACAATGTATATGTGTATGTATTTTATATGTAAATACATAATACATACAATACTTATACATACCTATATATACGACCTTTGTTTTTGTGTATATGTATACACACTTCTATAAAGGCATTTACATGTATGACCAAACTTTACATAAATGATACTCTTACACCGTTTCTCTCTATATATACACACATATATATTCATGTATGTGTGTGTGCATGTATATATCTATGTGTATATATATATATATATATATATATATATATATATATATATATATATATATATATATATATATATATATATATATATATATATATATATATATGGTTAAAGATTATACACAAAACAGTGGAGAAATCGATGTTGAACGACTATTATACATGATAACATTATGCATGTATCCATGTACTCTGAATATAACTTAATTTTATGAGCAGTATACATACTAAATTACGCACACAAAACCTATATCCATGTATATTTTGGGGCATTTAAACAAATGTGGAGTGTGTATATGTGCGTGTCTCCATATGTGTGTTTGCGTATGTGCGTCCATATATAAGGTTACATATATGCCAAAAATATATACTTATTTACATAGAACTCATCATCATCGTTTAACGTCCGCTTTCCATGCTAGCATGGGTTGGACGAGTTGACCGAGGAATATGTGCATTAATATAGATTATATGTATGTGGACATATTTTTATATAAATATTACTTCATGAGTTATACCTTATTAGCATAAAATTTATGTACATGCAGGCGAGTGAGTGAGAGAGAGAGAGTGTGTGTGTGTGTCTGTGTATATATATATACATATGCGCATACAGATATTTATATATATTTAAAATAATACATCTATATATATATATATATATGTATTTATGTATGTATGTATGTATCTGTATATGTAATATATGTACGTGTGTGTGTGTGAGATCAGAGAGTGAGAGAGGGATATAATAGGTAATCTACAGGTATTATATAAATATGCACAATTTATTTGAAAAGACATTCATATTTTCATGTATATTTGTTTGAGTTGTATGCATATATATTTAATGATAACGGAAAACAATAGTTCATTATATGTATAATGAATTTATAAATAATCACTGAACTTTTCACATTCTATTTATATTATCATATATACATACATTCAAGTCATATATATATAAATAAATATATAAAATATATAAATATATATATGTATATATATATAAATATATAAATATATATAGATATATATATATATATATA
>NC_068986.1:87502434-87503110 GCF_001194135.2 Octopus bimaculoides | reverse complement strand
ATATATATATATATACATATATGCATTTATGCGTGTGTGTGTACGCTTCATGTTTTCACAATTTTCTTTGACACTCTTGTAGAGTACAGCATGAATATGGAATATCCTTGGCGTATTTATCCATACATATGCATATATACAGATACATACACACTCACTCACACTCGTGTACTTGCATGCATATTTATATAAACTCTCTCTTACACACACACACACACACACACACAAACACACACACATATGCCTTTTGATGATGTACATTTATTTTTGTGAGCAACTAAATTTCTTAAGAATAACCCCTTTAAATATCTAGTAAAGCATCATAATTGGCACAATATTTCAAACAGTCCGTTACCTTTTTCAATTACAGGTAATATTCATATTTTATATATGTGTCATAAGTCTGATCCTCTATGTCCAATTACAAATGTATTCGAAACCGCTACTCACTCAATGTGATCGAACTACATTTTTGCTTATTATCTTTTTACATGTCCACTATAAATACATGCACTTATGTATACATACGTACATACATACATACATATATATGTGTATATATATATACATATATATAGATGCATATATAAATAAATATATATATATATATGTACCCATATCTCTCTCTCTCTCTCTCTCTCTCTCTATATATATATATATATATATATATATATAT
>NC_068986.1:87497867-87500146 GCF_001194135.2 Octopus bimaculoides | reverse complement strand
TTTCAAGTGCCACTCTCCAGCTCTTTGCGAAGATATTCGCACACACACATAGACTGTCCCAGAATCACTAGCGTACCACCCCACACCAACATAGCTAAATGTTGTGTATTTGCACGCGCACGCACACACACACAGATACACAAACACACATACACACACACACACATATATTCTTCAGCAATATCTCCTTTTTTGTGAGCTTCCAGCCTTCTGAAAATAGCAGCGAGATTTACCTCAAATCATTCACCATTTTGTTTTAGAAAAAAAAAAAAAAAAAAAAACTTGACACGTTGCTTAATATATTTCCGGCTTGCCTAAATCTATAATAAAAAAAAACAAATGGTGGGTGGCCACGGCTGGAATGCCTTTGTTGACAGGATTACCTAATCCACCATCTACCTAGAGTTAACTGCAGGCAAAAGATAGCCGCCACCGTTACCTCGCCAATATAGTCACAGCCGCCATCATCATCGTCACCACAAACCAGCATCACATCTTTTAGGACGGTGTATCCTACACGCAACTCTGACCTGGGACTAAACAACGCGAACAGTAGCCGCAGCAGCAGCAGCAACAACAACAACAACGGTGAAAACAGCAGGAACAACCATCACTACCACAAGAACAACATCAACACCATTTTACAAAAGCACACTTTATTTATTGCATCCAACTCAAATGTCATATATATACGCACACCCGCACACACACACACACACACACACACACACACACACACAAGCGCACACACGCATACAAGCGGACTTACGCGTACATACACATGAAATAGCATGAGCGAGCATGCGCTTAAACACACTGGCACTTTATATACACGCGCACACACGCATGCACACACGCATTTGGTTATTTTTTGCGATCGAAAAAAAACTGCCTTTTCTCTTTCACTCTTTCTCTTTCTTTCTCACTCGCAAGCGCGCACAATGTCCCCCCCCCTCTCCCATCTGCACACACGCACATACATGGTAGTGCATCTATGTAGCGTATATAAGCATACACAATACTACACACACACTTATATACACACACACACACACACACACAAAAATACATATACACACATATACACATACACACGCAATGGCTGTAATTATATTTACTTTCAGAGTAATACATTTATGCGACACATACACAACATACACAAACAGGCAAAAACATATACACACACACTCCGCACACGTACACTTCCACACTCATACATACACACACGTACACATATACGTATTTATATCTACTCAAACATATTCAACGAGGCAAAGAGAGAGTCTCTTCTTAACTCGGTCTGCTAAAAATGGCAACCAAATCTCTATATCACACCCGACCGTCTTATGTGAACATACATTAGATTATGTTATCCGGACTTCGTTCCATATCAGTAAAAGAAGGGGTGGTCACATTTGGATTCTTTTAAATCATAATTCAATTGGATCAGACTTCACTCGGGGTTAAATAAACATTACAATACTATTCATACGTTTCACCATATTTATCGCTGACTCTGTGCTAGAAATAGCAGTGAAATCTCCCCCAATTTCGCATCCTATCGGTTTGAAATGTGGGTAATATGTCTGAAAACGAAATATATATATATATATTGGGTGGTCACTGTTGGGTAGTCTAATAATACGTCTGCTGGAGAAAGGCGAGCCTCTGGCTAAGCAACAACAGCGATAACATTGTTAAATGAAGCCTACGGAAAAGTCTCGTCCCTGTACGTCTCGATCACTATGCTAGAAATACCAGCCAAATCTCCTTCAAATTTCAGACATATATATTCATTAATGCAGGAAGGACTCAACGAGTACATGTAGTCTTAGAAGCGATGGATAAGAATTCTGGTTAGTCACAGCTGCAATGTCCTGTGGGGTTGGGCCAGGCTGATCAAGGGCTGACCTAGGAGCCTAAACAACAATACCCTTCTCAAATCATACGAAGCACACACACACACACACACACACACACACACACACACACACACACACAATACACGCATGCTCATACCACAGACCACACTTACGACATGCACATATTTACAACAAACATGTCCGTGCAAATGTATGCATGCGTGTATATAGGTGTGTGTGTGTGTTCACTTATACCTACCTACCTACTTGCCTACCTACCTACCTACCTACCTACCTACCTACTTGCCTACCTACCTACCTACCTACCTACCTACTTCCCTACCTACCTACCTACCTATCTATCTATATTTTTATCTTTCTGTGTATCTACCTGTATATGTATTTACGTATTATATA
>NC_068986.1:87496091-87497155 GCF_001194135.2 Octopus bimaculoides | reverse complement strand
ATATATATATATATACATACACACGCACACACACATGCACACACGTTCGACACAAATAACGGAGTCCTGTTTTGTCTCAGTCACTCGAATTGCCAGAAATAACAGCTACACAGCTATCTCATAAATGCAACGACATAATTACATAATATGATATAATATAATAATGGATACCCCTCTAAATAGACGTGTTGGTCACAGCTGGAGTTAGATCACTCGCTACCAACGACTGTAACAACAACAGCTTCATGAATACGTAGATTATTCTTAAATTTATAATCCTGTCGCGCACACAAACAATATATTTTAGATAAGAGTGCAGCTACACACATACACCAACATACACACATTGACAAGTTTGTTAACCGAATTATATAAATATATATATATATATATATATATATATATATATATATATATATAAATTTTAATCCAAACATACACACGCACAGAAAGCATACGTCTATTGATAGAGAGCTGCATAAATACGAACACATACTCAGATATAAACACACACACATATACACACACACGGAGAGATATAGGCATGCACATCCACAGTCGTAGCTATGTGTAGATTAACAGACACACACATACAGGAGTACACACACAGATAGAGACAAATATACAAGCCTTGATATATATATATATATTTACGTCTTTTCTTATATATACACGTTTAATCACATGTACACATACGACTAACATATTTGCGTGTGTGAAGGCATACAAATGGGTTCAGATACACAGTCAGAACTACAGCTGCACACATGCGCACACTCATCACACATATATACTTACTCACTTCTACACTAACAGTATATGTGCATGTACCCATATTTATGTATGTATTAATATATATATGTATGTGTGTGTGTAATCATAAGCGCTTTCTTTTGCTGTGCATATATATATATATATATATATATAATGTATGTATATGTAAATGTACGTAAATCTATGTGTATTTGTATATATATGTGTGCATATGTCTGTATGTCTGTATATATATATATATATATATATACATGTATATGTATGTTTGTATATATATATATATATATATA
>NC_068986.1:87493377-87495881 GCF_001194135.2 Octopus bimaculoides | reverse complement strand
AGAGAGAGAGAGAGAGAGAGAGAGAGAGAGAGAGAGAGAGAGAGACGTATATGCATGTATATAACAGCCATATTAAAAAGGTAATTTATTAAGAAGCCATTACAGATACGAAATGCCACAATTATACAAAATCTTCACAATTTCAATATTTTAAATCTTTTTTGGTGTGAAAATCACTGACATTTCTCCGCCGTTCCATAAATAAATATACTGCAGTCTCAGGCAAAAAAACAACTCTACATAGTCGCAGCAAACGTTAGAAATAGCAGCCAAATATTCTCCAATTTAATCCTACTTGTTAAGAATAATAACAACAAAAATGAAACGGCCACGGTTTTGAAACCTGTGGTCACAGAACTACTTAGGATGAAATAACCAGGGGTTAAATGATTAATTGATTATATAGTGTATTTAATTGTCTTTGTGAAAGCAAGTTCGTTTCTTCCTTTTTCGCCTGTCTGTCTTTAATATATTTCCTCGTCTCAGTCTGCCTGCTTGCCGGCTTGCCTGTCTATTCATGTATGTATATGTCTCTTAAAATTTCTGTATATATTAGTGTATATAAGTGTGTGTGTGTGTGTGTGTGAGAGAGAGAGAGAGAGAGAGAGAGAGAGAGAGAGAGAGATTATATGGATATCTATGTGTATACATATATCTACGCAAATATGTTTGCGTCTATGTACATGTATGTTTATATGCGTGTGTGTGTGTGTGTGTGTGTGTGTGTGTGTGTGTGTGTATATATATGTGTGTGTGTGTGTGTGTGTGTATGTATGTAAGCATGCATTATCTGCAATTTGTTAATCCGACCTCTTGTTGCCGATCTACAAACGATTATGTTAAATGGAACTTGAAATTTGGTATATAATAATGATCTAGATCTAATTTTCTGCCACTTGCTCTTCCACCTCTCCCTCACTTCTGTCTCTCTCTCTTCTCTCTTCTCTCTCCCCCCCCTCTCTCTCTCTCTCTCTCTCTTTATGTATGTGTGTGTGTGTCCTGTGATTTTGTATGTGTGCAAATATCTATCTCTCTATCCACAGATAAATAGATACATGTAAACTTTTACATACACGCACACAGACATATATATGCTGTCCATTGAACTGTATACATTTGCCTAATCATCCATCTATGCGTCTATAAATCAGTCTCTCGCTATATGGTTGTCTTGCGCGTTTACAATTCATATATGTACATATGGATGGTCTTATAAGATGCATATGCGTGTGTGCTTTATATAAATATATGCATGACATTCTCTTTATAAATTTCTTCTCAATGTCTCTCTCCCTCTCTCTCTTGCTCTCTCTCTCTCTCTCTCTCTCTACCTATGTATCTCTGTATCTATCTATCTATCAATTTTTTTCTATCTCACTCTATATCATTCTCAAAATTTGTATGTCTCCATATCTGAACAGCAATTTTCTCGTGTACTTGAGATGTTTCCTTATAATACATTAAAAATCAGAGAGGAACACTCTACATCGCTACTCTCTTCTAGAAATGGTATGCAAATCCTTCAATTTCAACCTTATCACATCAAAAAAAAAAAAAAAAAAAAAAAAAAAATAATAATTAAAATAAAAAAAAAAGTACTCATAAAATGTAGTATTAAAATATAAAATAAAAATGGATGGTCATGGCGGGGGCGCCTTTGGTAACAATGCCGGTGGGATTAGAATAGGCATGGTGATAAATAACTCTAAACCTACCCACATCTCTCCCTACCTGCGTTTCTACCTACATTATAAGCAATTTACAAGGAAGCCGTATGTTGTCACTTGATCTCCTAGAAAAAGCAGCTAAATCTTACTTTTTGGTGTGATCTGGAGGAAGTGGCTTACTCATAGCCCTCACAAAGCCTATCGAAAATTATGCACTTAATGTCTATAAAAATTAACCTCAATAAAAAATTATATAGATTTGTCTTTAATTAGTTCTAGATACACCCTATCAGGAAACAAAATGATAGGTGGTCACGGTTGGAACGTCTGGTATACATATTTCACCTAACGATCTTCTCTTTCTTCTACCCATCAACCTCATATTTACATACACTCCCTCCTCAACACTTATATCTAACTACATATGAGCCATGATGGGTTAACTTAGGGCCTGCAAGAAATAGCAGTCAGATATCTCAAAATCCACACACGACTATCTTAGAAAAATACACGTTGTGTAATGTGGGTGTGAGTTCCGATTACGAAGGGAAAACATGGGATGGTCACAGTTAGAACCCCTTTCATTGGAGTTCAGATCAATCAAGGTCTAACAGGGCTAGACAATAACTTTATCAACCTACTTTCCACTGTCCCCGTTTTTCACACACGCACACACTCCGTTAGAAAGGCTGTCTGTCTGTCTGTCTTCATATCAAGTCAGCTTTTCTCTACCATTTCTCCTTCTCTTACTTTCCGTATACACACACACACACACACACATATATGTATATGTATATATATATATATATATATATATATATATATATATATATATAT
>NC_068986.1:87491852-87493304 GCF_001194135.2 Octopus bimaculoides | reverse complement strand
TATATATATATATATATATATATATATATATATACATGTATGCATACATGTATTCTTTTATTCTTTTACTTGTTTCAGTCATTTGACTCCAGCCATGCTGGAGCACAGCCTTTTGTCGAACAAATTGACTCCAGGACTTATTCACTGGAAGCCTAGTACTTATTCTATCGGTTTCTTTTGCCGAACCGTGAGGTTGCGGGATGTAAACACACCAACATCAGTTGTCAAGCGACGGTAGGGACAAACACACAAGCGCACACACGCACACAGACATATATATATACATATACGACGGGCTTCTTTCAGTTTCCGTCTACCAACTCCACTCACAAGGCTTTGGTTGGACCAAGGCTATAGTGGATCACACTTGCATTAGTTGCCACACAGTGGAACTGAACCCTGAACCATGTGGTTGGGTAGCACGATTCTTACCACACACAATATATATATATATATATATATATATATATATATATATATACATATACATATATATTTACATATATGCAAACATACATGCATATTTGCATGTATGTATATGTATATATATGTGTGTGTGTGTGTGTGTGTATGTGTGTCTAAGTGCATACGTTCACATAGGCGCACACGCTCTTACACGCAAAATCACCCATTTTGGACATATAGGTAGGTGTACTTGCCCATAAAGAAATATAAGTGAACTCCAGAATGGCCATAGCTGGATGGAAACGCATATAAGAATGAATGTACACACGTGTGTGTATGTGCGAGAGAGAGGGAGGGAGGGACAAAGTGAGAGAGTACGTGTGTGTGTGTGTGTGTGTAAGCATATCTATCTGTCTATTTACACACATGCTCTCTGTCTGTCTCTCTCTCTCACACACACACTCACGCTCATACACACACACACACACACACACACACACACAATTTTGCATTGTGAAAAAGCGGGTCGGGCCGTTTTCTGAGTGGTCACGTGTACTTCCACATGTGCGTGCGTGTAAACGTTACAGCATTTCCAACATCTAGCCCCATCCAGCATTGTAGGTACATCAGTTTATATTTTAGCTCCCACTCAGGCGCATAGTGTTCTGCATTTCGACTACTCACATAGCCATATCTTCATTAAAAAAAAAGTAACATACACGTGTGTGTGTGCGTTTGATAAGTGTTAATACACGAAACTCTCGGCCGTTTAGTCGCTCTGTTGCTTCTGTTAAATAACATACATACATATATATATATATATATATATACATACACACACACATATTCGCACACACATGTCAAGTGAAATACTGATATGGCTATAGTAAAAACTACGTAGAAACATGCATCCGTAAACACACAATGGTTCTGGGTTCGGTCCCACTGCGTGGCACCTTGTACATCTGTTTTCTACTAGAGCCACAGGCTAAACAAAGCTTTGTGAGTGAATTCGGTTGACGGAAACTAAAAGAAACTCTTCATATA
>NC_068986.1:87491183-87491813 GCF_001194135.2 Octopus bimaculoides | reverse complement strand
ATATATATATGTATATATATATATAGGTAAGTAGCTTGCTTACGATCCACATGGTTCCGGGATCAGTCCCACTGCGTGACACCTGGGGCAAGTGTCTTCTACTATAGCCTCGGGCTAACCAATGACGGAAACTGAAAGAAGCCCGTCGTATATATAACCCTAACCCTATATATATGTTTGTGTGTCTGTGTTTGTCCCCCCCCCCAGCCCAACATCACTTGACAACTGATGCTGGTGTGTTTACGTTCCCGTCATCTAGCGGTTCATCAATCGTCCTGGGATCGATTTGCTCGACTAAAGGCGGTGCTCCAGCATCGCCGCAGTCAAATGACTGAAAGAAATAAAAGAATATGTATATAATAGACACACACGCACACACTTAGTGTCTACGTGTGTGTGTGTGTGTGTGTGTGTGTGTAGATGTTTGTGTTCGTGTGTTTGTGCCCCAGCACCGCTAGTTAATTGATGTTGGTTTGTTTATGTCCACGTAACTTAACGGTTGAGAAACAGATGGGTAGAATAAGTAACATTCTTTCGGAAAAAAAAAAAAGAAAACTGAGGTTGATTGGTTTGACGAAACCCTTCAAGGCTGTGCCCCAGCATGGCCGTAGCCCAGTGGCTAAGACAATT
>NC_068986.1:87489549-87491083 GCF_001194135.2 Octopus bimaculoides | reverse complement strand
TATATATATATATATATATATATATATATATATATATATATTGCTGTATCTTTCTTTCTCTCTCTCTTTCTTTCTTTCTCTTTCACACACAACCTTGAACATACACACAAATCACACACCATCGTTTCTTTCCTTTCCTCTTTCTACCCATATCTATCATAAACTTCCCACCCGTCATACTCACAGCTATTGCATTCTTTTCTATTCATCATGTAGCAAACAGGTAGAGAGAGCGATCGAGAGAGAGAAAGAGGGCGATGACGGGGGAAAACGAGAAAACACAACAAAAACCAAACCACAAGACTGTGTGTGTGAGAGAGAGAGAGGGAGAGACAAAGTGAGAGAGAGAGAGAAAGAGTGAGAGGGAGAGAGAGAGAGGGAAAGTGTAATATATTTGAGGTTTTCTGAAAGTTGTTTGTAGGGCTTGGCAAAATATTATTACACATAAAGACATTTACACATACATGCATAATATGCAAACACCTCGCATACACATATGCGCACTCTACACACCAATTTGTAGGTATATAACTCGCTGTGTATAAACTGGAATAAAAAAACAAAAATATATATATTTTGCAGATATATATACGGATATATGGGTACAAACAGATACGCACACACGTGCATAGCCTCACACACACATACGTGCATAGACTCACACACACACATACGTGCATAGCCTTACACACACACACACAGACACACGCACGCACGCACACCAGCACTCACATGTACTGAGACACACACACACATACGCACACAGACAAAGACACACACTAGCTCACACGCGCACACACACACACGCTCTTATATGTCATGTTGTAGTGCAAAGCAGCTTCTCACATTTATCAATGGAGAAGTATCTGTCTTGACTCTTCCTTATCAACAGCAGGGGACGTTAGGGGCGGTGGGCCCCACGATTCTCCTCGTGGCTTGATGCAGTAGTAGATTCACCACAAAAAGTGAAAGAGAGAGAGAGAGAGAGAGAGAGAGCGAAAGAGAGATAAATAAAGAAAGAAAAAGGAAGAATGAGGGTTAAATAGATAGAAGATTCCCCCCAACCCGAGTATATGTCTGGTACACGGCAGAACGTCATCAAACAACGCAAGAAGGATGGAATACCACAGCACGTTCAACGAGTTGCACTCACTCTCTGTCTCTCTCTCTCTCTCTGTGTCTCTGTCTCTCTCTCTCTCTCTCTGTTTCTCTCTCTGTCTCTCTGTGTCTCTCTCACATACACACACATGTATAAGCTCACGCACACATACACATGAACATACGCAAGCACGGAAACACACAGATGACTATGTTACGTAGTGGGTGGTGCTGACGCCGCTAGCGAATAAACTTCGAAGTCACAATCAATAGAATTATTTTCTGTAACTTTTGACGGAACGCTTGCAGTGAGTGCCCTTTCGGTTATTGGTCGCGGGTTTTTTACAATTCATATATATTAGATAATTACCTGAACATCCTTTAACATAAATACACACACACACACACACATATATATATAATATATATATATATA
>NC_068986.1:87486627-87488889 GCF_001194135.2 Octopus bimaculoides | reverse complement strand
TTTGTATGTGAGTATATATATATATATATATATATATATATGTAAAATCATTACAATTATTATTCTTGTATTACCCCTAATGGTCAATAAAATATATTATTAATATTATTATTATTATTATCATTATTATTATTATTAGTATCATTATCATTATTATTATCATTATTATTAGTGCTGATGTTCTTTACATTATTATGCATTTTCTTTTTGTTTTTTTCTACTCCTTTTCTATGTCCCAGCGGATAATCAAAGAAATATTCGTCATCATCATCATCATCATCATCATCATCATCATCTTCATCATCACCATCATTCTTCTCAGTACGAAGACAATTATCAGAAATACCGGTCCTATATCCATTTGAACTCTGCTCTCCATAGTCCTATACAACTTTTTTCTTCTCGTTTTTATCATTCTCCATCCTGTCTGTCTGTCCGTCTTGCCCTTCAATTCATCTCCCACACGCCTCCCTCTCTCTTTCTCTCTCTCTCTCTCTCTCTCTCTCTCTCTCTTTCTCTCTCTTCCTCTCTAGTCTCAGTTCACTCCGTGTAATCCAGTCGTTCTACATCATTCTGTTAGTCTGTCTTCATCAACCTACAGCATCATCATCATTAGCAACACCAGCAAGAATCGATCTTTAGGACACTCAAGTAATGGCAAAGAAATATGCTCCAGACTACACAAAAATTAAAAAAAAAAAATAACAGTTGCTCCAGCATAGTCGCAGCCAAATAAATAAGAAAAGTAAAAGATTATAAGTATGTGGTTTCACTACATTATTCATGAGAGTGAAGACAGGGCGGTCACAGATGGAGTGTCTTTCGGTATAGCTCCTCATTTTAACAGTGCGAAAATTAACAAAAGGAACCTTATCGATCTGCTAGAAACAGCAGGCAATATCTTCTCAAAACGATTCTTTATATGCGTGTGTATGTATGCATGCATATATACATATTGTGAGTGTGTATGTGTGCTCGTGTGCACATTTGTGTGTATGTGTGTGTGTGTGTACATATATATATATATATATTCGAGTAAAAATAAATACAAAAAAAGGGGTTTTGTATGATTGTGTATGGAGGAAAATATTATTTTGTTTAAAAGAGTTCCAACACTGTCTGTTTTTTATGTTTTATTTATATTCCTGCAAAACCAATGTGAGATATAGAATATGGAATATACAATATATAATATAATATACAATATATAATATAAAATAAAAATGGATGGTACAATGAAATAAAGTATTGAATGTCTTATTGAATATATGGAATATGTCTTATTGAATAGATGAAATATTGAGTGTTCAATATAAAGGATTAAATATATAAAGGCGAATACGTATTTTCTATACCTTGTGGTATTTCATCATGGCCGGTATGACAGACTTTAACAGACTAATATATATATATTATTGAATGTATGCATATATATGAGGAGGAGCAGGCGCCCTTCGGTCATGATTGACCATGGGATTGCACCTAGAAAGTTACCCTCCGAGGCACAAGTCCGGGCGAAGTTGCTTATGGAAGACCGCCAGTCGTCCATGCATACGAACCTCTCCTCTCCATGCCACAGATGTTATCCAAGGAAAGGCAAAGGTCAATACAGCTTGGCACCAGTGATGTCACAAAACTTATTTCAAAAGTTGAGTGAACTGGAGCAACGTGAAATAAAGTGTCTTGCTCAAAAAGACAGCACACAGCCCGCTCCGGGAATCGAACTCACATCACGCTCGTAAGCTCGATGCTCTAACGACTCAGCCATGCGTCCAAATATATATATAATATATATGTATATATATGGTATATATATACATATATATATATATATATGTAAATATATATGATATATATATATATGTATATATATATATATATATTCATATATATGTATATGATTATATATTTATATATATATATTTATTCATATATATATATATATACATATTCATATATATATATATACATATTCATATATATATATATATATATATATATATATATATATATATATATATATATATATATATATATATATATATATATATATATACATATTCATATATATATATATATATATATACATATTCATATATATATATACATATTCGAATATATATATATTTATATATATATATTCGTATATATATATATTTATATATATAGACATATTCATATATATTTATAAATATACATACATTTATATATTCATATATAAATATATACTTATATATATACATATATATATATATGCATATA
>NC_068986.1:87475586-87481536 GCF_001194135.2 Octopus bimaculoides | reverse complement strand
TATATGTATATATGTGTGTGTATATATATTATTCAGTTAAAATGTCTTACGTTTAAACTGGCTCCCATGCATTTCCTTGGAGAAGATTACATTCTTATCAACATCACCTATTCCTATGGAAGGTATAATTTGTAATCTTCGAAACTTATGTTGGAAATAAGAGTATTCAATTAACATATGCGTTTTACTCCATTTACTAAATATATATATATAACTCCCTGAAGAGAAATAAATAAGGAACCCCAACAGCTCTTTCTTCTTTCTGAAAAAAGCTATCATCTATTTCGAAACATGTGTAGGAATTAAAGGAACTTTTATTGAAATGCGTTTTGCTCCATTTATTATTATCTCTCTCTCTATATATAAAATGTTAGTTAAGTATATATGGTTAGATGAAGAGGGGACAAATTAGACTATATGAGTGTATGTATGTATATATACAAGTGTGTTTGTGTGTGAAAGTACATATCGTATCAACTCAATAGCTTTCATAGTCCCAGGATAAGGATAAATATCCTCTTGAAACTGTTATTGTTTTTATTTAATTTCTCCTTTGTCTACAAACTCATTTCATACGCATTTGAAAGCATTCATATATATTACATGTATGTATGCAAATATGCATGTGTATGCGCATATACGTTCATATATATTCCTTATTGTGTGTGTGTGTGTGTGTGTGTGTACGTCTGTCTGTGTGTGTGTGCGTGTGTGTGTGTGTGTGTCTATGTGCATGTACAAATTTGAAAATTTATATTCATGTATACACAAACATATACACATGTGTACATATGTTATATATACATGTATGTAATTATGTATGTATGCACATAGATCGATGTACATACACATATAAATGTATATATGAAATATATATATATATATATATATATATTGTGTGTGTGTGTGTGTGTGTGTGTGTGTGTATGTGTGTGTGTATGTGTGTGTGTATGTGTGTGTGTATGTGTGTGTGTATGTGTATGTGTGTGTGTAAATCTCTATTCTCTCACCAGAAGTGATATATTAGGGGACTCAATACAAATGTAGCCTATTATTTAATATATTATACTTGAAAGGATCCAATTTCCAGTACTCAAGGTTTCACGTTTTCGATCATCAATTGGTTTGTTTTCTTTTGAATATTTCTGATTTGAAGATGCTTTTCTTGTTTAGCAGCTGATGAAAGGAAACTCACAGCTCTGAGTACTAGAAATCGGAACTTTTCAATTATAATGTATTATATACATATAGATATATATACACGAGCGCACATACACAACACATAGGAATATGTGCATGCCTGTGCGCTCATATACATATATAATATGCATAAGTGTATACATATATATATATATATATATCATTATGCACATATGCATATATGTATATCTATATATGTATGTATATATATTTCTTTGTATTTATTAGTAGACATGGGCAAAGCATGAACTGCACTGAATCGAAATGGACACTCAACAGGATTTAACACATACTGGTGATGTATTATCTATATGATGTACATGTTGTTTATTGTTGACACACTTCTTCCTCAGTCTTCGCCATCAGGCCAGGCTTAGGAGCACGCGCACAGTAACATATACACAATCACATACACTCGCATATATATATATACATATATATATATATATATATATATATATATATATATATATATATATATATATATATATATATATATGTGTGTGTGTGTGTGTGTATATATATCAACATATCTATCTACCTACCTATATATATATATGTATATATATATCAACATATCTATCTACCTATATATGTATATATATATATATATATATATATATGTATTATGTACGTACACACGCACTCATACACATATACATGAACACGCCCATTTATACACACATACAGATTCCATATGTATACATGCATACGCATTGTTTATATATGCGCGCGTGTGTGTGTGTGTATATATATTATATATATATATATATTCTCATATTTATCTGTGTGCCTGTATACCTATATTGTAGAAAGTGATATGGGTTTATCAATGCAACTTCTGCATAAGGGGTATATATCGTTTTAATTGCCATATAGGTACACGCGTGCATCATGAAAATGTGTGTATATGTATGCATATCTCCTTGTACACACACACACAGCTCCCTGTACACACACACATACACACATTATCCGCTAATATACGCATTTATGCAAGCATTCAAATATACATGTACACGAAGTTCCATACATGCATATATGTATACATCTGTACTTACATATGCACACATCTACAAAATTTATATGCCAACATGTATATATGAATACGCTTGGTTGTCTTAATGTAAGAATCTCATAAAGTCATAACTTCTATCGAACACAGTAATTCGAAATACAGTCGGTATGCGGAACTCTAAATATATAGAAGTTATTCTAAAAGTTCAGCATGTGCCTCTTCGGCCCTGTTGTTCTTATCTATCCTCGAACGAGTGGAGTTACTGCTTACAAGAGAAACTGAAAATATTTTTAAAGGGTTAAAGAATGAAATTAAACATGTTACGTCTACTCACATGCATAAGTACATGCACAGACATATGCAGAGATGGCTACATGTGCGTATGTAGATGCAGCAATATGTATAGAGGTAGTGGATGGCTGTATGTTCATAAATCCTTTTGCTCAACTAGTCCTGTCAAACTGGGCTTTATTTTATTCAATATAAATTTTCACTTCAGCCTTTACTTATGTGTTTGACTAGCTGCATTGGGAAGTTGTACAGAAGCGTGCCTGACTGTTGTGTGTTTGTGATTGTTAGCTTATGTGAGTGCACGCGAGGGTTTATTTATGTGTGTGTGTCTATACCTGTGTGTATTATACAGATGTGTGTCTGCGCGTGTGTGTATAAATTATGTATGTGTATATATAAATTATGTATGTATATATAAATATATATGTATGCATGTAGATATATCAGTATATATATGTGTATATGTATATATAACATACGTGTATGTATACATATATAGTATATATGTATGTACACAATATACACACACGTATGCATTAAAAGTGTGTTTGTGCTTCTGTGTAAGTATCATAGGTTTGATTATGCAAACATGAAGGTGCAGCTCAAAAATTGAATATGTATGTGTGTGCGTTTATGTGTGTGTATATATAATATATATATATATATATATATATATATATATATATATAGTGTGTGTGTGTGTGTGTGTGTGTGTGTGTATGCTTTGGTTGATAGTTTCAGAATGACTCAGGAGCCGATATTATATATATATATACATGGGTTGTGTTGAAAATTATGTTTGTGCGTATGTGTAGATGGATAAAACATCGCAATGAAAAGGCTGTCAGTAAACCTATTCTTCTTAAATTTCATTTCGTCGCTAATTCTAGCTCAGTGGGACTCGGAGTAGCAACGAAGTAAATCGTTAGCGTCCATTAAATTGAAGAAATTGCACACTCACAGGCACATAAATACATACATGTTCACACTCTTTATCTTACATACACACACTTTCGCAAATATAATCACTGAAACTCCTATATAATCTAAAGCCGAGTTACACCTGTTTACACCTGTACTTTTGAATGTACTCTAATAAAGTACGTGTGATTTTGTGCGTGTCTGTGAGTCTGTATGCTCACACACACACACACACACACACACACACATATATATATAATATTATTTTATATATATATGTATATGTAGGCGCTTCCAAACCTCATCGTTCCGAGTGCAGTCCCACTCTGTGGGACTTTGGGCAAGTGTCTTCTACTGTAGCCTCGGTCCGACCAAGGCTATATATATATAGTCGTAGTGGTGTCACCTGATCGCTCTCCCTCTGTGTGTGTGTATACATACATACATACATACATATGCACACACATGCACACAAAGACACGCATGTAACACAATGGGTAAACAATGCACAAACTTTAGAGAAATTGTAAAGAACTGATGGAGGAATATAATATAGGTTGAGAGTGGGGGGGGGGCGGGATTGCGATTGGATGAAATTGTTTGAAGAGAGTTTATCCCAAACATTTTACTCATTGTACTAACATACAGAAAGGAATTTCAACTCGCAGTTAACCAAGTAACCGAAATTCTTGGCTTTACAAATTTCATTCCTTCGTTGTTACTTCCACTAAATATCTAATTTTTTTCGGCTGATATAAGAAACCACTACCACAAATATTATTATTATTATTATTATAATTATTATCATTATTATTATTATTATTATTATTATCATCATCATCATCATCAGCACATACGCGGTGAGCTTGCTGAATCGCTATCACGCTGGACGAAATGCTTAGCGGTATTTCGCCCGCCACTACTTTCTGGGCTGAATATTCCGCTAAGGTCGACTGTACCTTTCATCCTTTCGGTATCGATATATTAAGTACGAGCGATATTAAATATCAGTGTAATCGACTAGTTCTCTCCTCTCAAATTTCAGGCGTTGTGCCTTTAGTAAAAAAAGATTATTATTATTATTATTATTATTATCATTAATTATTATTATTATCATTATTATTATTATTATTATTATTATTATTATTATTATTATTATTATTATTGGAAGGCGGCGAGCTGGCAGAATCGTTAGCACCTCGGGCGAAATGTTTAGCAGCATTTCGTTCGTCTTTACGTTGAGTTCAAATTCCGCCGAGGTCGACTTTGCTTTTCATCCTTACGGCGTCGATAAAATAATTACTAGTTGAACACTGGGTCGATGTATTCGACTTACACCCACCTCCCGAAATAGTCGTCCTTGTGCCAAATACTACTACTAATACTACTACTACTACTAAATGGGCCTGCAACAATTGTGTGATCATATGTTGTAAAAACAAAAACAGGGGACTTGTCTTTGGCTTCTCAGAGTGATCCGGACTTATGTGTAGCATATCACAATTCTTAGAGGGATTGCCCACCATTTGTTGCTTTCGTTGTTGTTTGTTGTTTTTTATTCGTATTATTATTGTTTGTTATTAACTATTGACCATTGATGTTATTGTTGGCTTCGTCCTTTTCACACGATATATACCCACCAATCGTCACTGGTTATTTTAACCTTGTAAAGCTCAAATACATGCTTGGGAGGGGGGGTCTTGCTAATTGGCGGTGGCGGGGGGCAATAGCAATCCAATCGAATATAAACACAAGGCCCGAACTTTTAAGTGGGGGCGGGGACTAGTCGATTATAGTCGATCCCAGAGGTAACATTATTTCACTGACCATTAAAGGAAGGAAGGCAAAGTCGACCTCGGCGAAATAATAATAATAATAATTAATAATTATAATAATAATGATAATAATAATAATAATCTTTGTCACTAAAGGCATAAAAGCCTGAAATTTTGAGGGAAGCGATTCACTAGTACTTAATTCATTGACCTCGATGAAAGACAAAGTCGACCTCGGTGGAATTTGATCTCAACGTAAAGACGGACGAAATACCGTAAAGTATTTTGCCCGGCGTGCTTAACGATCTTGCCAGCTCGACGCCTTGTCTAAGAATAATAGGTCGTTCATTAAATCCATTTTGCAGAATGTGTAATGAATTTCGGTATGGGAATTACCTCAGCTGGAAACCATAATTTAAATCTATACGCTTAACCCTTTAGCCGTCGAATATAATTAATTAGTAAGGATTTGACCACATCTATGGATTAATATGTATGTGTATATATAATTTAATCAACGAGGAGTGCGTATTTTCAAATTAAAATAAATCTAAACCTATAGGAAAGGAGCCTGTAGTTGTCACACGATTTTAGATTGAGAAAACAAGGGAATGACTTTACTTCTGTACCTGCGACAATCTATGCTTGCAAACTTGTTGTCATATATGTACATTCATGTCTATGCATTCATACACACACACACACACACACACACACACACACACACACACACACACACACACAC
>NC_068986.1:87471354-87475116 GCF_001194135.2 Octopus bimaculoides | reverse complement strand
ATATATATACACGTGTGCATTTCTGTGTACACACATACCACACACACACACACACACTCACCACACACACACATACATACATACATATCTACAAAACCATAATCATATATATATGTGTGCATTTGTGTATATGCATATATACGTACAGGTATGTGCATACCAACGTCTACCTGTATATATAGGTGCATATCTGGGTACAGGACATTGCAAACAAAACGTAGACACAAAAAAAATAATAATAACCAGAGTACAGAAAACACACAGGCCACATAGAGAACAGTTTCCGTCATCAGCTATCCCCATTCTAACACAGGCGTTTCGAATAAATATATATATATATGTGTGTGTGTGTGTGTGTAAATGTGTGTCTAATGTACATGTATGTGTGTCTTCATTATCAAGGTGTGTATTTGAATGTGCGAGAGTAAATATGGTTGACTTTATGATACACACGCGATCTTCAACTTTACTCCACTTCATTTACTCTCTTTATAACACCTCTATTTCACCTCTACCCACTTCTCTTATTCTGCTACTTCCTTTATTATTCTGCTACACGGATTTTTTTTTTCTCCCTCTCCTGCACCCATCCTTACCTTCCTTGATCCTCCTTTATTATTATTTTTTTATATTCCACCTTTTGTTTTTTTATTTCAATTTATTTATTTATTTATTTCTATTTATATTTTTCTAGCTTGTCTGTTTTTGTTTACAGTAAATTTGAAGGGTTTTCAAAAACACCTTGGTGTCATTAATTCTTCTTCTTTTTCTTCTTGTTCTTCTTTCATTCTTCTTTCATTCTTTTTTCATTCTTCTTCTTTTTCTTCTTCTTCTTTCATTCTTCTTCTTCTTCTTCCATTCCTCTTCTTCTTCTTTCATTCTTCTTCTTCTTTCATTCTTCTTCTTCTTCTTTCATTCTTCTTCTTCTTCTTTCATTCTTCTTCTTCTTCTTTCATTCTTCTTCTTCTTCTTTCATTCTTCTTCTTCTTCTTCTTCTTTCATTCTTCTTCTTTCATTCTTCTTCTTCTTCTTCTTCTTCTTCTTCTTCTTTCATTCTTCTTCTTTCATTCTTCTTTCATTCTTCTTCTTCTTTTTTCATTCTTCTTCTTTCATTCTTCTTCTTTCATTCTTCTTCTTCTTCTTCCTTCTTCTTCTTCTTCTTCTTCTTCTTCTTTCTTCTTCTTCTTCCTTCTTCTTCTTCTTCTTCTTCTTACTTCTTCTTCTTCTTTCTTCTTCTTCTTCTTCTTTCTTCTTCTTCTTTCTTCTTTCTTCTTCTTCTTTCATTCTTCTTCTTCTTCTTTCATTCTTCTTCTTCTTTCTTCTTCTTCTTCTTTCTTCTTCTTATTTCATTCTTCTTCTTCTTTCTTCTTATTTCATTCTTCTTCTTCTTATTTCATTCTTCTTCTTCTTTCATTCTTCTTCTTTCATTCTTCTTCTTCTTCTTCTTTTGTTTTCTTATTCTTTTGTTTTCTTTTTTCTTCTTCTTCTTTCATTCTTCTTCTTCTTTCATTCTTCCTCTTCTTTATTTTCCCTCTTCCTTCCTTCTTTCCTCCCTCTCTCTGTTCTCTTCTTCTCTCTGCGATATTTGCCTGTTGCTTCCATGTCTTCCTCCACTTTATAGCAAGAACAACCACGTAACAACAACAATAATTATTTGCCGAACTATTGGAGAGAGAGCATACAAACTTCTTTCCACTAACAACATTGCATTTTCAGGGGGTGGTCACGGCTGGGAATATTTTCTTCTCATAAATCTGATCTATAAGGACTGGCAGGAGACTAAGAAACACTACAATCTACGAGACAATAATACACCGTCTCCTTCCAAGAAATAGCAATCAAATCTCCAAGGACTGCACAGTATGGAGTATGTGTGTGTATGTGGCTGTGTGTGCGTGCGTGTGCGTGTGTGTGTGAGAGCATACGTATGTGTGTGTCCGCACGTGTCTGTGCGTGTGTGTGTGTGCCAACGTATAAAGCGGACATGAAAGAATAATGATTACATTCATATTACTAGAAATGTATGTATGCATATATTTTTTATGCACACACACACACACACACATATATATATGCACGTATTCGCATACAAGCATGCATAACAATTATTATTATTGTTATTATCATTATCACCATTATTATTATTATTTTTTTTTTTTTGCATAGCACCTCTGAAGGTGATATCCAGGAAACACTAAGTCCTTAAGTCACATTTCTGCCTTCCTAGCAATTTATGCAGTACTGCAATTTTATTGGTACATATCACTGCTAGGCAAAAACAAACTTCTACAAACACACACACACACACACACACACACACACACACACACACACACGTACGTAATGAGTATATACAGAAATACACGTGTGTGTGTGTGTGATTATAACCACGGTAAATAAAGTAAGCAGCACTTCGGATTACCACCTGTCTGATTGCCTAGACCGGTAGATGTGTTTCATAGAGTAAAATGCACAACACCCACATGAAATTGTTATATACATACGTGGCTGTGTGGCAATAAGCTCGCTTCCCAACCACATAGGTTTGGGTTCAGTCGCACTGCGTGGCACCTTGGGCAAGTGTCTTCTGCTATAGCCTCTGGCCGGCCAGAGCCTTGTGAGTGGATTTGATAGGAACTGAAGGAGGCCTGTCGTATCTATCTATCTATCTATCTATCTATCTATCTATATCTATCTATCTATCTATCTATCTATCTATCTATCTGTCTATATATATATATATATATATATATATATATATATATATATATTATCTGTATGTCTGCGCTTGACCCCCTCTCCGCTTGACCATCAGTCTTGGAGTGTTTACGTCCCCGTAACTTAGCGGCTTTACAAAACAAACCGATAAAATAAGTACTAGGATTAAACTAATAAGTCCTAGGGTCGAATTGTTTAAATAAAACCCTTCAAGGCGGTGCTCCAACATGGCCGTAGACAAATGGTTCAAACAACTAAAAGAATTAAAGACTACACACACGCGCGCACACACACACACATGTGTAGTTATATCAACGCACATACACAAGTATTAATTGATATATAACACTATTTTCATGTTAACTAACTTGGCTGGATAATACGAATGTGTGTTTGTGTGTGTTTATGTTTGTATATGTGTGCTTGTGTGCATGTGTGTGTATATTTATGTACGTGTTGTGGGACTGTGTGTTTATATTGAGTTTATTTATAATCTGTGATATGTCAAAGTGTCTCTACATTTGCAACTGCACAGCTGGAGTACAGTTTTTTGTTGTTCTTTGCTCTATTATTTATACCCTTCTAACCCTGTTGCTCTGCAGCAGTAGCGGTTGCAGTTGCTGCTCCCTTCCCCACTCCTTATTGCACCCGTCGCTGTTTGCTGTCGTTTCAAGTTGCTACTGCTGCTACTGCTACTGCTGCTCGTTTCCATTAACTTTACCAGTAACACATGCACAGATTTACTTCAACTCAACGCCACACTCTTCGTTCTCTACATGTAGATTGCCTGACTGGCTGTGTGT
Source organism: Octopus bimaculoides (assembly GCF_001194135.2). Lineage (NCBI taxonomy): Eukaryota > Metazoa > Mollusca > Cephalopoda > Octopoda > Octopodidae > Octopus > Octopus bimaculoides. The sequence goes on along the minus strand of NC_068986.1, from coordinate 87,471,595 downwards.
CTGCCTGCCTGCCTGTATGACTGTCTGTCGCTGTTGAATAGTCTATTGTTTATTTGGGCTCTTTTTCTATGTATGTACGTATATTCTTGTCTTTGCAAGCTAACCAGCTGTATAAAGGAACTTATGAAGTGCCCCACACGCACATACCCCCCACGCATACACACAGACACATAGGTGTGCATGTATATAGTGTGAGCGCATTTGTGCTTGATTGTGTTTATGTATAAATGAATGTACTTAT
>NC_068986.1:87468036-87470670 GCF_001194135.2 Octopus bimaculoides | reverse complement strand
TATATATATATATATATATATATATATATATATATATATATATATATATATAGGTGTGCATGTTGCATTTAAATGCATTTGTATACGCATGGGGATATATGTATTTGCATGAATATGTAAATGTGCATATTCGTGTTGTCTATGTATATATAATATATATCAGTATATACAAACAAAGTTACTTATAGACATACACACATATGTGTGTATGTATATATATACACATACACACATATGTGTGTATGTATATATATACACCCCCCCTCTTTTGTTTTATATGCATATATATATTTATATATATACCAGAGTACATATCCGCTGTGCTCTAAGTTGTCCATTTAATTTTCATGTTTCAACGCTTTCTTCTGTAAATAATACCGAGAAATAGTGTGTATATGTAATGTGTGTGTAATGTCTGTATGTGAGAGTGTTTGAACGTGTATGTATGAAGCAGTTCCATATGACCCCGCCCCGCCAAAAAAAAAAAAAAAAAAGGCGAGATCTGATCAGTTATGACCAATTGTGATTACAGTAACATCTCAGAACTGCAATTAGGTTTACTTACTGTCTCTACGGAAACTTACGAATATTTAACTGGCACTCCGTCAATTACGACCACAGGTATTCCAGTCGATCCGATCAACGGAACAGCCTGTTCGTGAAATAAACGTGCAAGTAATTGAGCGCTCAACAGACACGCGTACCATTAACACAGTCCACTGGGAGATTCACAATGGTTCAAAATGTATCAAGGGCGACCATTTGTAATGCAGTTACTCCTCATTTTCGCCAGTCGAGTGGACTGGAGCGACGTGAAATAGTTCCGCCGTGTATCAAACTCGCGACTGTAAGTTCGTGAAGAGATGTCTGTGACCATTAAGCCATGTACACTCCCTGTGGTCCCGGGTCCACTCACATGGCATAACAGATTCGACAGGCACCTTCTTCTGTATCCTGGTCATTATTCCACAATTTGAGGAATTAATCTGAAACCACTCTAAACAGACTGTGGAAGAGACCCAGCTAAAGACCAGTCTTGTGGTCTGTTCATTCATTCCCCTTGGGTTTGGAGGCCACATTAAAGCAGTGGCTTATATATTATGAATGATATCACCAAGACATATCTCTAAAAACAGATCAACGTTGAAACATTCAAAGATGCCAAAGGTCATCACTTTCTTAACATGTAAATTTCGACATTTAAAATACATTATTCAATATTTTTTTTATTGATTCCTATGTGTGAACTTATGTGATGATATGTGTATATACATGTGTGTGTCTGCGTGCTGGCGTCTGTGTGTGTGCATTTATGTGGGCATATATTTGTGTGTGTGTGTGTGTGTGTGTGTAAATGTATGCTTGTATGTATGCATACACATGTATGTTTGTGTATTTCTGCGTTTGTATTTCAGAGGAAGACAAAGTGAAGAGTTTTCCGCATTAAGGTTTAGTTCCATAAGTATATCGTGTACTAAATTCTTTGGTTGTCAGACAGATTAGTGGTTTCTAGTGCGCACACACACACACACACACACACACACACACACACACACACACACACACACACACACACACACACACACACACACACACACACACACACACACACACACACACACACACGAATACGCATATATAATGTGTATATATATATATATATATATATATATACAGTGAGGTGCATGTGTATGTTTTTGTGTGCGTCAATGTGTTAGCGTATGTGGTCTTATCTTATCTTTATCTCGTTATCTTAAAAATATATTTATGTGTCTATCTACATAGCTATCTAGGTCCCGAAGTTAACACTGTATCCTATATTCCATTCCCTACATTATTAGTATTATATATATTTTTTTGTTTTCTATTAATCTATCTCCGTAACAACTACTAGCCCTAACACACCCACACACGCACATATGCAAACGTACACGCGCACGGGTGCAGGCGCACACACACACGCGCGCATATATGTGTATTTCACTTGTTGCATTGATTGTAATGCGGCCTTTTGGGGACCGGCCTTTATTGTTTTTGTGGGTCACGTTAGGCTTTAGTACTTATTTGTATCTCTGGTACATCTCTATCGACACTTCCATGGCAAACTGCTTGCCAACTGGGACAGCAACAAAACCATCATTAGTTTTCAAGTGGTTAACAACAAACATAAACACAAATCTTCGAACGTAAACACTGACATCCATATTCACCCACCCAGGCTCACAAAGCCACATACACTCACATACACACACTCGTATCTATCTATGTGTGTGTGTGTGTGTGTGTGATATACGTGTGTGTATATTTCTATATGCGTGTGTGTGTGCGCATGCGCGTGTGTATGTGTCAGTATGGATATGTATGTATTCTTTTATTCCTTTATTCCTTTTGTTGATTCAGTCATTAGACGGCGGCCATGCTTGGGCACCAGCTTTAATTTTAATCGAATGAATCAGTACTTATTCTACCTGTCTGTTTTTGCTGAACCGCTACGTTGCAGGGATATAAACAACCGATCGCTTAACAACCGATGTTGCTGTGTTTACGTCCCCGTAAAAGAGAGACCGGTAGAATACGTACTAGGTTTACAAAGAATAAGTCCTACGGTTATTTATTCGACTAGAGCGGTGCTCC
>NC_068986.1:87466534-87467936 GCF_001194135.2 Octopus bimaculoides | reverse complement strand
ATATATATATATATAGAAAGAGAGAAGTTATATTTATGTCTCTATGAAATAGCCTGACTACCTACCATTTGAATTGGTCACTATGCATACCACGCACACACACAAACGTACATAGACACATACAAATATGTACACAGACACGTATACTCACATATTTATGTCTAATCTTATGAAATTATAAAATAATTAAACTACATCTATAATTTTCATTTTCTGAAAGCTGTAGTGGTCAAACATTCCTCACACGTGACGAGTCATAAATTTATATGCTGACAGCCAAGTCATTGTACGACTTACGACTAGTTTAACTAGCAATAGTAAATCTTGTCAGTAATTATGATATATCGTAGTGACATGCTAACTGCAATGACTCACTTAAAACAGCAACACACACCAGCAAACATTCATATGCATGCACAGACACACACACACATAAATATACGTGTCTGTCTGTGTGTGTGTGTGTGTGTGTGTGTGTGTGTGGTTTTGACTCCTCTCACACGCACCCATATCGCGAGATATTTGTTAAAGTTTATTATTTAAAGTTAGCTTCAGAAACAACAGTACGTTTACTTTTGGAGTGACTCAATACTTAATGTAGACTCAATTTTATTGTAAAGTTCAAAATAGCTGGGAATTTCATACATACATACATACATACATACATACACACACATACACACACACACACACACACACACACTGGTTTCCCTCATCCTCCGTGTTTCAGGTCAACTCGCAAGTCTTTGTCGACCCAAGGTGCTACGCGGTAGGATTGAACCTGGAAGCATGTGGTTACTAGGAAAACATTGTTTTTAACACGCAGCCAAGCTTTCACATTTGCGCTTATATATACGTTTGTTTGTGTGTGTGTGTGTGTGTGCGTGTGTGTGTTTCTGACGAGACAGTTTCGTCCAACTTACGAAACGTTAAGTTGCACCGAGCTATGTGAAACTGTTATTAGATTATATATATGTATATGTGTGTGTGTGTGTGTGTGTGTGTGTGTGTGTGTGTGTGTGCATGTGTGTGTGTACATGAGCATACACAAACATACTTGAGTTAGTGTACATATGCATGTACATATGTATGTTTGATTACAGTTCTACTAATTTCGCCGGAATAATTCTCCTATACCATCGTGCCTATAATTATCTTGCATGAAAACTCACCATTCCTCTAAAAATACCAGTTTAGGGGTAAAATACTCAACTATTAGTAACTAGTTATAAATAAAACCCTACACTTCTCTCCCTTTCTCCCTGTATCTCTTTGTCTGTGTGTATATTTATATACATACATACATACATACATATATATATATGTATATTTATATACTTACACACATATATACATGCATACGTATATATATATATATATATATATATATATATATATATAT
>NC_068986.1:87460988-87463365 GCF_001194135.2 Octopus bimaculoides | reverse complement strand
TATATATATATATATATATATATATATATATATATATATGTATATATATATCTCTATATATATATATATGTACATATATATATATATATATATATATGTACATATATAAATATATATATATGTATACATATATGTATATATATGTATATGTACATACATATATCTATGTATATAACATGGGTATACATATGCATTATAGATAGATAGCACTACATTAGTATCTATGAACTTACCTATCCAAATAATGTGAGTATGTCTATGTGCATGTATTTGTTTGTGTATATCTCACTTTGTATATGTGTGTACGTGCGTGTGTGTGTGTGTGTGTGTGTCCGTGTGTGTTGTGTGAATGGATGTGTTATGAGCGTAGATGTCGGCACAGTAGGAAATGATTGTTAAGTCACTTAGTATATTGGGATGACTGCATTCGTTCAGCTTTGTTTTCTAATTGATACTACTTATCTTGTGTCGTTGTACTTGGAAAGTCTTTCCCCAACTACGGCTATAATTACTGTGTGTGTTCGTGTGTGTCTGTGTGTGTGTGTGTGTGTGTATGTTTGACAATCTCCGTCTGTCCACAGGTGTGTCTCAGTCTATATATTTATATATGTGTGCGTCGGTATGAGTATCCCACACTATCTACCTACCTACAGGTTGTTTATGTATGTATATATCTTGGTTTGTCTTTGCATGTTTTTGACTGTCTATGTATCAATCTTATAATTACTTTTGTGTCTGTGTTCCAGTGCTTATGTGTCACACTATCTGTATCAACAGGTGTGTTTCTATATATGTTTAGGCGCGTGTATGTGTGTGTATTTGTGTATGTATATATATATATATATGTATGTACATATTTATCTTTGAATGTATGTATCAATGCTTTCACGTTTACTCACCATATATATTTATTAAACGAAACGATAAATAAAGTTTAAATCGAATCATTTTAATCTCTGCACATTGAATGCAATAGGTACACACAAACACACACTCTTACAAACACGGATACACACACACACACACACACTCTAAAGATTACTCGTTCGCGACTGCATATACAACCAGACATAGAAAGACATACGCATGCACACAGTCACATACATATTTATGTCGTATTGTGGGCGTAAATCATGCTTATATATATACGCCCATGTTGCCATCCTTGCATCCGTATGCATTCTTGCACTCCCAGACTCATACACTAACGCATCCACGCAATTACAGAGTGAGAATTCATAAAATCAAAGATTTTTCAAGTTTCAAATTGGAATAGAATATGGGTGAGAGATAAGCAGGGTGGCGGGGGAGTATGAATAGTACTGGTGTGATTATTAACGCACACAGTGAGTGGCATGCACCGCGATGATGGTGTGAGACAGAAAATGCAAGGGTGGCTGAGGAAGCGACAGAGTAAAGGACGCTAAGTCATTTATTTCTCATATCTTAATTTAAGTTTATTTTGTTACATGATGAAACAGGAAATCAAAAAAGATAATGATGTTAAATCTTATATAAACATCATATCTACCGCAATGTGTTTAGTTATATTTAAGAATGAAATCGCAACCAAAAAACACAGATATAGAATTATATCTTGTAGGGGTTTTATGCAATATAATGTCAAACTGAAAGGAAATAAAAGGCTTTTTTCGTTCAAGCAACTGTTGTAGTAGAAGCTTGTGTGTGTGTTGCGTGAAGCATGTCAGCTGAAACAGAATTTCTCTGAATAAAAGACTGACTGATGGTGAGCCGAAATATAAAATCGAAACTAGCATTAACAGGTGAACGAAATTTGGGGAGAATTTTCTACCCGCAAAACTTTACAGAAACCACTCAGAATCCGTAACGACGTCATCAGCGGTCCTTATGGAATTGGTTCGCTTTTCTCTAAAGTAGTATCATGTGTAGATGTGCCTATAAGGGATTTAATATTAAATAATTAACTAATCTTTTGTTGGAATTTTTGGTTCATAGATGTGGGTTACTACGCATTATTACCATTCAGCAATCGAGTGATGAGCAAATCAGAAGAATGTGTAGGTTATGATTCTGATGATGATGTGGAAAATGAAAATAATGGATATGATGCTACTTATTATCTGCAGCGTAGTTCTTGTCATTGTCATCACCAACACCACCACCATCATCATCATCATCATCATCATCATCATCATCATCATCATCATCATCATCGTAATCTTCGAGGTCGGCATTATCGACGTCTTCCTCATTCCTATCTCTGCCTCAAATGAAAATGTTAATTTATTACTGTCAATTATATTTCCGTAATGAAATGTATCGTCGAAAGTTAAGCGAGAGAGAAAATGGCGTAGAAAGAAGGCTCACAAATACGTAGAGAAGGAGAGAGAGAGGG
>NC_068986.1:87460280-87460788 GCF_001194135.2 Octopus bimaculoides | reverse complement strand
GAGAGAGAGAGAGAGAGAGAGAGAGAGAGAGAGGGAGTGAGAGAGAGAGAGAGAGAGAGAAGGATGCTAGAAGGAGATTGTGAATGGAGTAATATAAGTTAAGAAGAAATAAAATAAGAGAAAATTTGGCGAGAATTTAACAGAAATAAAAAGAAAACGAAGGTCGTTCTTTAGGAAGAACATGTTAGTACACGTAGGTCGTTAGTTTGTTGTGTATTTGTTCATACATACATAAATCATGCATATGTCCTTATATGTAAGTGCACACGCACACACAGACAGACATACTGATAGACAGATATGTATATATTATTATTATTATTATTATTATTATTAATACTTAGCCAACGCACGAAACTTAGAGATCTTAAGTCACTCTGTACTTCTGCTAAATATCAATAAATATATATATACTCATATTTTGAGTTCTATTTTTCTTGATTGCACTAACATACCTATTATTTATTATATGAAAAAAAAAAATATATATATACTCATATTTTGAGTT
>NC_068986.1:87456694-87460031 GCF_001194135.2 Octopus bimaculoides | reverse complement strand
GGAGTCGTTGAAATAAGTACCAGTTGAAAACTGGGGTCGATGTAATCGATTCATCCACATCCACAAAATGGCTGCCCTTGAGGAAAAATTTGAAACCATTACACACACACATGTATATATGCATGTATGTATGTATGTATGTATGTATGTATGTATGTATGTATGTATACGCAAATGCGTCCAGGTGTGTGGGTCGCCATAACCTTGTAAATCTGAGTTCGATTACTGATATGCTGATTCCGAGTGCACATGTTTTGCCATAATAGCCTCGGTTTGACACCAACCATCAACAACGGGCTTCCACGCGGCCTCCTCGGCAAAATATTAACTACGGATTATTGGTTAACCCTGTAGCAGACCCACAGCAAAAGGAATTTTCACAATACGCTTTCCAACGTGTTTCGAACCCGCGTTTTACCAATACCTTGAATGCTTATATTTCACTTTCGCACCTAAATGCTCATGGTGTTAGATGGAATATGAATTGATTATAATTTATAATTAACCGAAGACTTAGAATCACAGATTTAGCTAGAAAAGATACCGACCGGATGGAGAAGTGCTCATTATAATGAATCCACCAAAAGCACTTTGGTTTGAGAATAAACACAAATTCGAATGAAACGTCACATAATAATAATTATATTTACATGAAGCTCCGCAGTTGGGGGTGGTTATCCAAAAAGCTACCGCAGCTTCCTCCAAATAATTGTGGTGTAGCTCAGGTATGTGGTGTGGAGGGTAGAATGAAATCGAATTCCATGAGATTTACTAAACTTTAGTAACTTTGTTGACCCTTGTCTAGTGTAACAGATAAAATACAGTGCTGGCCAAATCTGAACACGCGACATGGAGCAAAGTAACTAAATATGGAAATACTAGTAGTAGTAGTGGCGGTGGTGGTAGCAGTTGCAGCAATATATGTAACCCCCACCTTCACCCCTTTCTTCTTCTTCTTCTTCTTCTTCTTCTACATCCGCATATTTCGTGTATAATTTCATTATGCGAAATAATTTCTCATAAGTTTGTGTGAGGGAGTGTATATGTGATTCACTGAATACTATTCATAACTATGCATACATAACATAATTACATATATATCTGCGTGAGTGCGTGTGCATGGTTTTTGTGTGTAAATAACTATATTTAGAAAGAAATGTAACTACGAATTTCTATAATATTGTATTATAAAATGCCAGATTTATTACTACGGTTTGACCGCTAATTATTTAAGCAGTACAGGTTGTTAAAGATATTATTATTCGAGGTGGAAAAGCTGGTGAATTACAGAGCGAATATACAGCAAAACTATCTTCTTATATTCCAGGTTCAAATGTTGATGGGTTTCACACTAAATCTTGAATGTTTCCGAGTATCAATATAGTACACTTGTTGATTTTAAACTAGTTGGTTTCGAAATAAAATACTACACCTCCACCATTAACATGTATTCCATTTTATTTTTTATCTCTTATATATATATATATATTTCATTCAGTCATTGGCCTGCAGGTCATACTGGGGTTCCGCCCCAGAGGGATTCAGTGAGGCAGATCGACCATAGTATTTCTGTTTCAAAGTGTAGTACATATTCTCTCGGACCACAACGTTTCCTGGCCGTAGTTCTTAAGCAGTGATAAAAGGAATAATCCATTATATGGAATAAAAGGAATAATCCATTTTAATCTGCTTCATTTCATTTATTTGATGAAATTTATTGAACTATGTTTAAAATGATAAGTCTTATATTATTTGCTTGTATATATATATATATATATATATGTGTGTGTGTGCATATGCACATATATATATATATATATATATATATATGTATATCCATATATATGTATACGTGTATATGTATATATATGTATATGTGTATATATATGCATGTGTATATATGTATATACATGTAGATGTATATATGTATATATATATGTCTATAAAAATGTATATATATGTATATGTGTATATATATGCATGTGTATATATGTATATACATGTAGATGTATATATGTATATATATATGTCTATAAAAATGTATATATATGTATATATATATGCATATGTATGTATATATATATGCATATGTATGTATATATATATGCATATGTATGTATATATATATGCATATGTATGTATATATATATGCATATGTATGTATATATATATATGCATATGTATGTATATATATATGCATATGCATGTATATATATGTATATGTATATGTGAATATATATATATATATATACATACATATATATATATATGTGTGTATATATATATATATATATATATATATATATATATATACACATATATATATATATATATATATATATATATATATATATATATATATATATATATATATATATATCCATACAGCAGTTTCTGTCTGTCAAATTCATTCGCAATGCATTATAAATAGTAGAAGACATTTGCCTAAGGTGTTGCGAGTGTACCTTATTCCGAAAACGTGGTTGCACAGTGAGCTTACGAACCACAATTGGTTCATTCTCTTTGTTCACCAAGATGGAATTTCTCAGCATTTGACATTACGTTTTTCCCAAAATGCTGGCCATGTTTGAAAGCTGACAGTCGAAACCGGACTCAATCTGTTTGAGTTTGTCTCAACAGCAGATGTTTCAAAACTTTCTCTCTTTCTCTCTCTCTCTCTCTTTCTCTCTCTCTCTCTCTCTCACTCTCTCTCTCTCTCCCTCACACACATACACACACACACACACACATCTTTATCCTTCAATTTTTTAAAGCCTGGTACATATTCTTTCATCCCCTTGCCCAAGTTACGAGAAGCGGTAGTGTGTATGTGCGCGTGAGTGAGTGAGAGAGAGAGAGAGAGAGACAGACAGACAGACAGAGACAGACAGACAGATAGAGAGGCATGCAGACAGATATAGATATGATACACACAGGACTGACTTCAGCAGACGGTTTAATCGATCCCTAAAGATAACTGGCAAGTGCGTCTCCCAACAGTCCGGATGCAACACAAACAAACAAACAAAGACAGGTAAAGTCAAAAGTTGGGAGAGATTTGAACTTGCATATTAAAAAGACATAATAATAATGATAATGCTTAAGGCCTTATCGCGTTGAAAGCAGCGGTTCTCGTCCAATCACCGAAGTTAGTAACGTCGAGCCTAGTGAGTACTTAGATGGGTGACCGCTTGGGAAACCAAGGCGCTGTAAGCGTCTCACATATTAAAGACGGTGCTCCAGCATAGCCGCAGTCAAATGACTGAAACAAGTAAAGGAGTAATAATAATGATAATGATGCTGGTTTTAAATTTTGCCGCAAGGGCAGCAATTTGGG
>NC_068986.1:87455678-87456632 GCF_001194135.2 Octopus bimaculoides | reverse complement strand
GGGGGGGGGGGAGGATGAGTCGATTACATCGATCTCAGTGTTCAGCTGGTACGTATTTTATCGATCCTGAAAGGATGAAAAGTAAAGTCGACTTGGGTGGAATTTGAACTCAGAATATAAGAACGACGCTAAGCATTTTGCCCGATGTACTAAAAATTCTACCATAATAATAATAATAATAATTATTATTATTATTATTTCTTTATTGCCCACAAGAGGGTAAACATAGAGGGGACAAACAAAGGGATTAAGTCGATTACATCGACTCCAGTGCGTAACTGGTATTTATTTAATCGACCCCGAAAGGATGAAAGGCAAAGTCGACCTCGGCGGAATTTAAACTCAGAACGTAACGGCAGACGAAATACCGCAAAGCATTTCGCCCAGTGTGCTAACGTTTCTGCCAGCTCGCCTAATAATAATAATAATAATAATAATAATAATAATAATAATAGTAATAGTAATAGTAGTAATAGTAATAATGGTAATAGTAATAATAGTAATAATAGTAATAGTAATAATAGTAATAGTAATAATAATAATAATAATAATAATAATAATAATAATAATCGCGGAGTACAATTGTCCTACAATGTTAATACTCGTGGGTGAGACATAAGACAACATATCCCTCTCTTTATTTTATTTACTCACTGCCGCACTGTCCACTAACTAAACTATATGCTCATACTCTATAATTACTATCAATACTGCTATTTTGGGAGATTAATTTGCGCGTGTGTATGTGTGTATGTCTGTGCGTGAGGGTCAGCAGTCAGATCGCTGTGTATGTTACACATTCACATTTACCACAATAATAAAGTACAGCCTACATTATTATCTCTTAACATAGATAACTATATAGTTGTGTGTATATATATGTACACACACACACACACACACACACACACACACACACACACACACACACACACACACACACACACACACACA
>NC_068986.1:87452937-87455668 GCF_001194135.2 Octopus bimaculoides | reverse complement strand
ATCGGTTTCACGGTTTCTATGGCGTATGTGTTCTCCCCAGCTGGACTGGACTGGACTGCAGTCCATCGCTGCGTTACTCAAGAAAAAAGAAGTAAGAGTGAGAGAAAGTTAGGGCAAAAGAGTATAACAGGGGTCGCTACCACCCCTTGCCGGAGCCTCGTGGAGCTTTAGGTGTTTTTCGCTCAATAAACACTCACAATTCACGGTCTGTGAATCGAGACCGCGTTCCTCCAACCGCGAGTCCGCTGCCCTAAACACTGGGCCATTGCGCCCCACCCCACATATATTCTTAAACACGAATATTATTGACAGTGGCATCGAAGTTTCGACCAGCTGTGCCATCGTCTGACTGCGATGTAATCGCTGTTATGAGGTAAAAATCTTCCTCAGATATATGGGTTTCAGTGGAGAGGTAATTCGGTTGGAGTGTGGGCTTTAGTAGAGAATGATCTTCTTGTTTAAGAACAATAAATTTGTACTCCGCAAAAGTACAGAGTAACCCATCAGATTAATGTCATATTGTTTTCATTATAACTAAACATAAAAACAAAGATCTTTATCTATATAGGCGCAAGCATGGCTGTGTAGTAAGAATTTGCTTCCCAACTACATGGTTCCGGGTTCAGTCCCACTGCGTGGTAACTTGGGCAAGTGTATTCTACAATAGCCTCGGGTCACCCAAAGCCTTGTTAAAGGATTTGGTAGACGGAAACACTTGTCACTAATCTCTGTGTGTGTGTGTTTGTTTGTTTGTTTCTCCCGCTATCGCTTGACGACCGATGCTGGTGTTTTTCTGTGCTCCAGCATGACCGTAGTCAAATGACTGACACAAATAAAAGAATATGTAAAACTAGACACACGTACATGCATGTGTATGCATGTGTGTGTACATACACATATATTTATGGACTTTGACACATCCTCCAGTGATCACACAGTCACCCACAAACAAACGCATACATATACACACAAGCATAAATACACTCACCTACACACGCTGCGCTACGTTTGATCTCTATAATTTCATAATTGCTCTCCAAGTCCCCACTTACGTATTTCACGCTACTCTTACCATCCCCTTACCTTTCTTCGACCATCTCTCCCCACCCATATCTCCACCACCACCACCACCATATAACCATCAGCCGTTGCTGCCATTATTACCAACCAACCATCACCCCACCCCACCTTCACCCACTTTTGTCTTTGTCACGGATCCGTCCACTCCTGCCGCCTGTCTCCCGCCGCCACCACCATTGTCATCAACACCTACTACACAGCGGCGGCCATATTGCCTCCAACGTAAACTGCTTATTCTCTCTACCAACACTCACTCTACAGCCACTCACTACCTCTCACCATCACTACCACCACTATCATCATGATCGTCATTGGTAACAGTACCAACAGTACTGCCACCATTTCCTCTTTCTCCTCCGCCACTACTAGCACTACTACCAACATAACCATCACAACGTCCGTCATGGAGAACCTATACACGATTGTTTAACCAACTACACATACTAGACACATCCTTTTTTTTTTTTTTTACCACACCGCGCAGTCTTAAGAAAAGAAGGACACATCATTAGATAATAACATACAAGATGGTCAAATCTGGCATGCCTTTCATCATATTTCTTCCGGATTAGAATTGATCTGAGACGGATCTACATCAACAACAATGCTAAAATCAAGTCAACCACCGACATGTTACAATCGTTATACCAATCTCTACATGTTACTTTGATCTGTTCGAAATTGTACTCAAATGTCCTTCAAATCACTCAGCCGTCTTAGGTTGCAATAATATACACGTTGAATTGTGTCAGTCTCACATAAAACTGATTTGAAGGGATGGTCATGGTCGGGATGCTTTGATTATAAATCTGCTCGACTGGAGCTCACAAAAGGTTACACAAAAACAACAACTGCATCAATGTGTGTGTGTGTGTGTGTATATATATATATATATATATATATATATATATATATATATATATATATATATATATATATATATATATATACAGTATGTGTGTATTGTATGTGTGTGTGTGTGTGTGTGTGTGTGTGCAGGGTGCCTTCTGCAAGACTAAGTATAAGAAAACACAAGATTTTCTTCTCTGTATAAGTAAGTTACTGTGGTAGAGGCGTAGGAGGAGTGAAGAAAAATACACTGAAAGAAGGAGTGAGAGGGGAAAAGGATATAAGGCAGGAGTAATGTAATCTCAGCTGAAACTCTGCTATGACTGGAACATTCCGTCTGCCTGACGATGTAAACATATTTTAGTAAATACAATAATTCCATATCGACAATTCATAAATGACACGTCACGTTAATATGGCCGACTTGAGCTGCCCACAAATATATTTTCAACACCTATTATTTTCTCCCTCTCCTCCTTCTATCATTCCTTCTCCCCCTTTATCTTTATTTCTGTCTCCGTCTCCCTCTTTATAACTAGTTAATATGTGCTATTTTTGTACGCATGTGTGGATATATAGTCTGTTTCTAAGTAGTTTATGAATATCATCTGCGTTTGTAAGATGCTAGACTTTATGCGTGCACACACAAAAAAACATGCATATATACACACATATGTATGTAAGCATATGTATCTAGGTACTCTTATATACATGTATATATAAGTATATGTATATGTACATATTTGTAAATCTATATATGTATGTGTGTATATATATATATATATATATATATATATATATA
>NC_068986.1:87445437-87450437 GCF_001194135.2 Octopus bimaculoides | reverse complement strand
ACACACACACACAAACCCACAATTACGCATTTTCAGATATTTAGATATGTATTCGTTGAAATTTATCCCCACTCCCCACCTCACCCTACCCTTCTCCTCGCCACCGTCCTTTCCGTAAACTAACTCTATCCACCTTCACCACACTGCTATTCAACCCGCTCTGTTACATACAATATACATAAATCAAAAATGGCCAATTTCACACATAAATTAACATTAACTAGTATTTCACATACATCACTGTTTACAGAGCCCTTCACACGCTCTTATAGAATATATTATTATAAGACTTTTTGTATGTCCTCTTAAAATTTCTTCACACAGTAAGAACAATAGATACGAAATAAGTATTACAAGCAATAAACGAAACAAAGAAACTGCAAAACTGGTGATCATTATGTTATTTTCCCTGTGCATTAGTATGTATGTATGTATGTGTGTATGTATATATACATAATTATATATATATATATATATATATATATATATATATATATATATATATATATATATATATATACACACTTGTTTTTTTTATCATATCTTATGTATGTAAGTATATATATATATATAAATTTTGAGGAATACCTCATAAAGGTTTGATTGACAGAAACTGCAGTCCTTCATGCAGTCCATTGTATATATATATATATATATGGCCACAGTCAAAACGCCTGAAGCAAGTAAAAGAATATATACAGCGAGAGAGAGAGAGAGACACACACAGAGACAGAGACAGAGAGAGGAAGTAGTTGTAAAAACGCCTAAATCTTTCGAGCACGTAATCTGTTTTAAATCGTATAATTATCGTAACCACTACGCCAAAGTGACATCAGAACCGGTGACCTCCTAAATTATTAAATTTAAAATTAAGTAGCTACGATATATTTATACTGATCTGACAGTGGAGATGTCAACCGGCACAGTATTTATGGTATAATGTTATACAATATAGATTAGGAATTTGTTTTGGATTCAAAATGCCGTGTCTACCTTGAAACCTATTGCTGTACACACGTGTTTCATGCCCTTGCGATCTTCACGCGAGAACATTCCCTAACACTAAAGAAGCAAGTATTAAAACAACAATGAAAGTTATTAATGTTCCCTAAAATATATATTGTGTACACTCACATTATTTTATAATAATATAGTGGAGCACGTGCTCACATACAAACATCGATTTATATCATATATTAACGGGTAGATAAATAGTAAACAATCTTTATATGTATTGCTTTTATGCGTACACGCACACACACACACACACACACACACACACACACACACACACACACACATAATAAAAATATAGACCTAAACACACAAAATAATATATTTATACCCTCAAATTCACACGTCCGTGAACACGCGCCCATACATCTACTTACATACATTCATATATATATATATACACGTACGTACGGGCGCGTGTTCACAGATGTGTGTATTTGAGGGTATATATATATATATATTAATGTGTTTAGGTCTATATATGTATTTCAGTATATGCATGATTCTAGATATATTTTACTGTTTCTACGTTTACGAGTACGTATCTTGAAAGGATATTAACCATGTATATGCAGAGAATGAGAGAGAGAGAGAGAGGAAGAAAAAGTGATAGACACACATAGGCAGACATATATTTAAACATACATATACCTAGCTTCATATATATAAGCCCTAAAACACCATCTAAGCCACCGCACATTCATACACACACACTCTCTTTTCTCTCTCTCTCTCTCTCTCTCTCTCTCTCTATCCATCTCTCTTTGCCTCTCTCTCTCAGAGCAGTAGTGCAGCAGTAGTGCTTATGACATCACTGACAGTGGGGTAGGATGTCTGACAGGATTGCGGTAGGGGGCATGGGGAGTATTAATTGGGTTGATGACAATAAACAAACCTTACTGAATTTGCATGAGGCGGTGGTGGGGCTTGAGGTAGGTGAGATGTGAGGTGAAGGAGGGAGAGAACTGAAATAAACTGGAGCATCCACAGCTCTTGTTATCACGTCATATACGTGTGCGCAGATATGAACGTTTGTGTGTGCGCACACAGGCAAACACACGCACATGCATGTGCGCGTGTGTGTGTGTTATCTGTGTTTTGCGTGGGTGTACTTACGTATACGTGCGTTTCATTAGCCGACATGCTTAGATGAAAGCCTCACCGAAAAATCTACATGTTATATTGATTCAGTTCTTCCATTGAGGTGTGTATGTATATATATATATATATATATATATATATATGCACATACCTCAATGGAAAAAATGAATCAATATAAAATGTATAATATATATATATATATATATATATATATATGCATATATATATTCATACACACACACACACACACACACACACACATATATATATATTTATATATGTCTCAGTGTTTGAGTGAGAGAGAGAGAGTGAGTGTGTGTGTGTGTGTGTGTGTGTGTGTGTACGTGTGTGTGAGCACCTGCGCATAGACATACACGCATATACCCATATGCACCAGACGATTTACACCCAATCTGATACACCTGTCGGCCGCCTGCTAGTAACACTTCCATCCTTCATGCTCCTGGCATTGTACTGCCTTCGATATTGAACTAATTCTTAAGGTAGTGGCGATAAACTGTGTCACCTCCAAAGTGGGGAGAGTATCTGCCAAAAGTAAGTCCTACGACAGATGTCACTACATGTCTTACTAGAAATGTCTCACAATGAACAGAATAAAGAAGTTTCTGTTGTAGGTAGTGGAACATTTCACCCGTTCTTTGGGATAGTGTAGAAACTCTCATGTATACACACGTTCCTCTGTGTATAAATTATTATCTTTCCATACATCACTTTACACCTCCATCGTGAGACGTATGAATATTATATATCATCATCATAATTATCATCATTTAACGTCCGTGTGTGTGTGTGTATGTGTGTGTGTGTGTGTGTGTGTGTGTGTGTGTCTATATGTTTATGCACGCAAGCGCGCACACACTCACAAACATACATATATATACATACATACACACACACACACACAAACACACATATATAATCGTGTGCAATACCTTGCTGTCCTATCTTTACCACCTCCTCCACCGGTAATAAGCCGACAAAAAAATACTTCCAACGCCGGTTTTAATAGCAATAACAGAGACGAAATAACCCAACCGTTTGATGAATCAGTTTTAATCAGTAGGTGTATAGTATACAATGTTTGTTGTAGCTGTCGTTATGAAAAGATTACACTTAACTTGTTGTTGTTAATATTGCTGATGTCGTTATGTTGTCCCAGGTCATGTTCACAGACTTCCCTTCAGTGGCCATCTCTGTTGTTTCCAATGTATTTCATGTCTAACCTATATTGTCTGAAGATATTTTAGTGCTTCGATAGCAGTTGTCTGTAAGTCATGCGTTTCAATAAACATTTACTGTAGACCTTCTCGCAATTCATTATTATTGAGAGGGAGCAGTGCATGCCAACACAGTGACACTGGGATACAAGTATACGAACCCCAATATGCACATCATGACTACCCGTCTGATATGGGTACACCATGCATCGCAACCGCAAATGCGTGACATGGGGTTCTCATATAAAGGTAATCAACAGATGACGTTGCAGATGGGACCTAGTTAGAATTTTCTTCAGGTCGAGTAGCCCATCCCACTCAAAAAGTCCCTGAATAAGGTTTATTTACGGATATTGAACGAAACAAGCATGTTTCCAGAGGCAAATTATTCAAGACCTTAAGAATTCCTCTCAATACATGTCTATGATGCTCCCCAACTACTTCACCTGATCAGAGATGCATATACTGTCAGCTACAAAGAGACATGCTCAACTAGTTAAGGACAAGCGACTGCCAAGCCTTGCCCTGCTAGTAGAGCACTGGGGTCGATGTAATCAACTATTCTCTTCCTCCAGAATTTCTGACCCTGTGCTTATGATAGAAAGTATTATTATTATTATTATTATTATTATTATTATTATTATTATTATTATTATTATTATTATTATTATTATTATTATTATTATTATTATTATTATTATTATTATTATTATTATTATTATTATTATTATTATTATTATTATTATTATTATTATTATTAGTAGTAGTAGTAAGAACAGGATGATCATCATAATCATTGTTGTTAAAATTTTCATGTGTCGGCACTGTTTTTGTTGCTCCTAGACTTTAAAGTGATATTTGAATATTTATAACTGGGTAATGTGTGGGTATTTTGCTGCAATTGTTCACATTAGAGAAAATCGATGTGTGTATGCGAGTGCTAGAGAGTGTATGTATGTATATTTATGTGTATATGTACTGGAACATACACACACACACACACACACACACACATATAGGGAAGCGTGCAGACAGTCAGACAAATTATACCCTATATTTACTGATCGTAGCCTCGTTTCCCTACGTGACAGCTCATCAGAAATATTACTGATGAGGTAGCAAAACAAGTATGCATGTGTAAAATATAAAATGCATAAAATGTTGATCTTAACAAATACAATAAACTCTATATCTAGAGTCCTTTCCATAATTGCTGCTTCCTCAATTAATTGATTATTCACTCCATAAGTTTGTATGCGTATATGTATATGTGTGTATGTATATACATACATGGATCTGTCATTAGGGTTATCAAACTAAAAGCCACACCTTCCCCGGATTAAAAACACGGTTTAACAGACTTTAGCCAACCCTGTAAAAGACTGAAGTGACCAAATCATAATTTCACATCACCTTTAACGTTTCCTTTGAGTTTTCCTTGTTGTTTTTTCGTTGTTTTCCCGGATTTCCTCACGTTGTAGTAATGTAATTTGAGTCTGAACGATCACCGAAACGTACACGGTGCGGCCATGCAAACTAGCTCACTAGCATAATCCAACTAGCTCACTAGCAAACTAGCTCACTAGCATAATCCAACCATGAAACTTAAAAGTGCTCACGTATAACTCTTACATTCATTTCATTATA
>NC_068986.1:87442069-87445348 GCF_001194135.2 Octopus bimaculoides | reverse complement strand
TATATATATATATATATATATATCAGACTTTGTTCTTTTAGTTGATTGATAGACACAGCAAAAGCAAAAGATCACTCTATACATTTGAGAATATGTGTGTGTGTGAGAAATCGCGAATAAATTCGTTAGGTATCTTTAAACGATTAGGTTGTGCCCGCAGTAGTTTATATACGTTCTTCTGTGGTGTATCTGTAGTTCTATTATGCTTTATGAGTTCAACATTACATCTCCAAGCGTTATTACATCCACTTGAGCACAAAAATGTGTACTAGTACACTCGCACATACACATACATATTGCTTTATTGGTCGAATCATGAAAACGTTGGAAAATCCCGTTGACATTACTTTCGATCAAAACGGAGGTCTAGAAAATAAGAACCATATAAGTTACGTCCCCTTTTCAAAGCAATCTGGCCATCATTTGTTGGTTATCTCTGATCATGCAAAGGTCAAACAGTTGACTGTATTTATCTATTTATCTTCACCAGTGGATGTATAAATAAATAGTAAAATAGCATGTGTGCGTATGTGTGTGTGTAGAGAGAGAGAGAGAGAAAGAGAAGAGGTGAATGACAGGCAGATTTCTATGCCTATGTGTGTATGGGTGTGTGTAAGTGCGTATTTGTGTATGTGTATGAGATAATATATCGTAAGAGATATGTCCTTAGCTGTGACAAGAATAAGCCTGCATAAAACAATTGGATAAAAGTAACTGTTGAGCTTCCGGGCTAATAACTCTTTCCTCTATAAATCAAAGCGGCCATTTTGTCGATGTAAGTATTTTTCCTCACCACCACAAATGACCGTCTGTTATCGTTGTTACTGTTCTTGTTGTTAGTATTATTCTTGCTGTTGTTATTGTTAATGTCACCGTTGTTACGGCTTTTGTTCCAATGCTTGGTTAACGATAACGAAAAACGTTCGTTGGTTTTGCCGTCAGTTTCTGCAATATTGTCTAGTTCTTTAATTGCAGCAGTCGTAGTCTTTGTTGTCGTTGTTGTTGTTGTTGTTGTTGTTGTTGCTGTTGCTGCTGCTGCTGCTGTTGCTGTTGTTGTTCTTTTCTTAGTTGTTGTTGTTGTTCTTCTTTTTGTACTACTAGCAGTTAGCAGCCATGCTGCTGGTGATGCTGGAGAATGTGTGAAAGTGGAGCTTACGAGATAACATTATTAGAAGAGTAAAACGTATGAACCAACATTCCCGCCACCTACTACTACTACTACTACTACTACTACTACTACTACTACTACTATTTTGCATTTTGAAAGGGTATTCCTACCCAGTCTGGCTATTGAAAGATGCCTACAATACTGCTATTATCCTATTTGGCGAAAATCTACCCATATAGTCATCACAATGTTTCTTATATACGCCTAATTTAGTATGTGAGATGGGTGGACACATGCATGTGTATGTGTGCATATATTATATATATATATGCCCACATACACCTACATACAATGTGAGAGATGGGGAAAGATGTGAGCGTGTATCTCTGCAAATTTAGCAGACAGCTGTTGCAAGACTTTTCTGTGTGTGTGTGTGTGTACATACTCAGTTACTTCCCAAGCACATACGCACGTGCGACCACACACACCACACATACACACACACGCAAACACGCACACACATGGACACACGCGTGTGTAGATACACATGTACATAAGTAGTACAATTATAAGTATAAAGTCATACATACACTCATACGCAAAACTGAACAAGCGAAAGTTTATTCTTTATATGAAGTGTAAATGGAGATTATTGAATGAGTTTCCCATGTATGTATATATATATATATATGCGTGTGTGTGCGTATGTATAATTGCTATATATTTTATAAATAACTACTGTAGAATGAAAGATAATAAGTAAAGAGCAATAGAAAAACGAAATTAATCTTAATGATAAATAGCAAATGTTAGTTGAGTTAAAGTTAGGTGGAAACATCTCATCAGAAAGTGTTTGAGACTGTTCCATTTATGACAGGACGCAGAAATCATGCGCCAACATATTCTACTAGTATTTACAATAATGTATATTGTGTACAGAAGCGTTTATAAATTGGTTCAAATTTAGTAAATCTGTTCCTTTCACTGTCTGTTTTATTATTTATTATTTATTTTCACTCTTGTTTTGTATACTTTGACTTCTTTACCTTCTGTCTATCTTACCTTTTATATTTTGCTTTCCGCTCTCTATGTGTCCACCAAAGCAACGGTTTTACTATTTAACCATTGTATGGTAAAGCGAAGAAAGATTAGTTCATTCACTTTAAGTCGGCCAGCTTGCAACATCGTTAGTACGCAGGGCAAATAGCTTAGCCTTATTTCGTCCGGCTTCACATTCTGAGTTAAAATTCCACCGAGATCGACTTCGCCTTTCATCCTTTCGGGGTCGATAGAATAATTACTATTTGAGCACTGTGCCCGATGTAATCCATTAACTCGCTCCCTCGAAATAACTGACCTTCTACTGAAATTTTCAAATAAATATACTTGTTCACTCAGTTATATATATATATGGCCGAAATAGGATTAATGTAATATAAAGCTGAAGCAAATTAACGCCAAATATACAGTGCGTATGTTTTTATTGGCTAAACTGGCAATATGACCATCCCCAAGTACAACAACATATATATATATATATATATATATATATATATATACACACTGCATGTGTGTGTGTAAAAGAAACGAGTAAAGAATAGTGACCATTACATATTTTTCATTTACTGGATCAAATATGGCTTACAGCTGTTTTCAGTTATTCTAAGTACACTACCGTAGCCCATCCACAGATTTACAAAGTAGAATCGTGATGATCCTTATCTTTGGAACCTACCACAGGATTACCTGGAATTCTCAAATCTAAGAAATATTTTTAGTCTGGCGAGCCAAAAGAGAACTTAGGTATTTTACTCTGATTAATTATCCTTCACCATTTGTTATATATATATATATTTGTTTATATATATATATATATATATATAACATTTGTGCTTGTATGTGTGTGAGTATATGTCTATGCAATCTATACACACTCGGTCAGTATATAAATAAATATATAGTTGAACTTCTGTGTCCGTCCCTCTACCTCCCACAGTGTGTCTGTATATTCTCAGACTTCTACATTCATGTTTATGCATACCGAGTCTGTTGTGTACACGGAAGATAATTAAAGAGAAGAAAATACTGATATTGATGGGTATATATATTTGTGTGTGTGAGTGTGAACATACACAGATGCATTCACAGACATGATTTTTGGGGGTATATAT
>NC_068986.1:87436279-87437616 GCF_001194135.2 Octopus bimaculoides | reverse complement strand
CATATATATATATATACATATATATATATATATCAATTTATTTCATTTCGATTACTGAAATTTGGAAACGTCTTACTTTATAATTTCTTTATTATCCTCTGCCTAAAGGATTCTTTTATTGTGCCTAGACCAACGTATGTGGACACTAGATTGTAAAAAAAAAAATGCTATTTGTGGTGGCCTCTATGAAAGATTTGGGTCATAAAGGGCGTTAAGGGCTTTGGGAAAGGCATGAATGTTATAGAATCACTATTTTACCCACCACCCACCTGTACAGCAGCCACCTTGTACCTATATAAATGACTGTTATTATACCTACCACACTAATTCAGACATGTCTTCACGTGTTCTTACCAATGTGTATGTATATGTAGCTTATACTGTTTCTCTATACGTCATTACTTAATTACACGTTCCATTAGTTAGTCAGTTAATTACTCACTGACTTAATTAGTTGGTTTGTGAGTTTTAAATCTTGTTTTATTTATTTTCTTTGTATCTTTTTCTCGCGGTTTTCTTTCTTTTCTCCCCCCCACCCGCTATCTTCCTCCTCCACAAGACAACTATTTTATTATTTTTTTTTAGTTTTTTTTTATTATTATTATTCATGTTGCCTAGTATACGTCAATGTATTAATTTACCGCCGTTACTGTCGTCATCATTGTTATTGTTGTTAATTACGATGATAATGATGATGATGATTATGTTAGCGATGGTGGTGGTTATGATGGTGATGCTAATTAATCACTAATTAATGATGATAGGTTAAGAGGAATGTGATTGTATTCAGATAGGTAACACGTATGTCCACTTTGCTCCGGCTGGAACCATCAAACGAGAGATAAGACCGACATTCGACAGGTTATTCTGACATGCATTTGTTTCTTTTCTTTCTATTTGTTTAACACTGTTTAATCTCGTATTCTCATAAATTAATCCTAATCCAGATCCATCGGAATGAGATAGTCCAAACTGGATTAAATCAGTCCAGGAATGACCAACAGTTAACAAAGGAGTTATGAGCAATAACGTTGGTGGAAAGGTTAGTGTTGTCAAATAATTGACTGAAGTTGTAAACCGACCAAGTCGTGAAAGCGTGCGATAGCTTACCGTGCTGTATTCGTTATGACTCTTTTCAGAGTTCAAATCCCATCAAGATCAACGTTGACGCTCATTTCTTTCGTTTCGATAAATAGATTTACGAGTCCTGTACTGAACGGGTCTCCCCTATCCTCTTTCTCTTCTTTCTCTCTCTTTCTTTCTCCCACTCATTCATTCACTCACTCACTCACTCACACATACTCACACGTTCTCACTCCTTTGCTCCCCTCCCTCCC
>NC_068986.1:87434624-87435487 GCF_001194135.2 Octopus bimaculoides | reverse complement strand
ACAACTTTCTCTCACTCTTATTTCCTGTTTCTGTTGTGCCTGTAATTCAAAGGGTCAGCCTTGTCACACTGTGTCACGCTGAATATCCCCGAGAACTACGTTAAGGGTACACGTGTCTGTGGAGTGCTCATCCACTTGCACGTTAATTTCACGAGCAGACTGTTCCGTTGATCGGATCAACTCGAACCCTCGACGTCGTAAGCGACGGAGTGCCAACAGAGGCCCGAAGGTGCTATAACAGCCCTCACCGCAAAGATTGCAAAATACTTTCCGTAGAGCTCGAGTAGTTGGTCTTATTCTAACACTGCTGTTTCAGTCAGTTTAACATAGTGACGTGTATCCCTTTCTTTATATATAGTTCTGTCATCGTACGTGGTCAATTTCTTCTGCTACGCAAAGCCAATTAGCTTCAATGAGATCTAGTGAAATAGATTACGTCTTAAAATAAGATGGGCTGATCATGTTTGGAACGTCTTTAATCATTGATCTGTACTGTACGTCCAGTGACAACTTGGGGTTAAACCGCATATAAATTAAAGAAACATGGATTTAGAGTAATTTATTCTATTCGACTCGAGTCGAAAATTCTGATATCATGCACCACTTCTAAGTTATAACACGAAATGTGTGCGTGCGCGCTCGCATGTGTGTGTGTGTGTGTGTGTGTGTGTGTGTGTGAGTGTGAGTGTGTGCGTACATAAGATAATCTAGCGTACATTTTCACAAAGCTACCAGTTTGTTTTTAACCAGACTGCAAACTTGATCGAATCAACTCAAGCTGAATTTAACTCATCCAGTCTATATTTATGGTTTTAGATAACAATTGAATTGATAGAGACCAGTTAGCCTTCAAGATTGTATAT
>NC_068986.1:87428313-87431507 GCF_001194135.2 Octopus bimaculoides | reverse complement strand
ATATATATATATATATATACATACACACAATACAAACACACACATTTCTATTTATATGCGTGTGTGTATACATATATAAATTTTTGTATTATACACATATACGTATGTATGTATGTATCTATCTATCCTATATATATTATATATATACACATACGCGCGCAAACGTCTCTATCTCTCTCTCTATGTGTGTATGTGTACGTGTATATACATGTGTGTGTGTGTGTGTGTGTGTATGTATGTATGTAAGTATGTATAGTTGTATATATAAATGCACATATATTACGGCAGACAGTGGGGAGTGGGTGAAATTAATTCTGACATTTGCTGGGTTGTATCATTTGACCCTATGTAAATGTGATGGACCCCACTTATTTTTACCCCTGTCTACAGAAATTGTACTTTTGTCATCCAAAACTGGGACTAGTTTCAACAACTCTCCTCCATTTTAATTGTTTTATGTTTGTTTTATTAGTAACTCCGTGTGAGTGTGTGTGTATGTGTGTGTTTGTCTGTCTGCACGTCTCTATTTCTGATTCTTGAATCTGATTAAAATGTGTGCAAGAATTATTGTTTCCACTGATGCTTGGCTATAGACTTGAAATCTATTTTTGATTTAAAAAATTGGTACTAGTATTCCCAGAAAGGTCGAGTTGACTCTGAATTTCGCTCAAGTGATGAGTGAAATGAACATTTTTGTACCATTGATATATATATATAGGGTAAGTACCTCGACACTTCGTTTGCAACGTCTCAAAATAGTGTAATGGGCGTATTTGTATTTTGTATAAACTAGAAAAAAAAATGTAATAATATTATCTATGTCTTATACAAGAGACTAGTGAAGAAATATCAAAATATTTTTATTTTGAAAATTATCTTTTAAAAAATCAGGCGGAAGGAAGCATCTATGCCGTTTCAAATCTTGGAGAAAGGTGAAAATGATTGATCAATTGCAAAAATTCGCCCTCAGGCCTCTGAGGTTGATGTGGCCAATGGCTGATACAAAACATCGATGCAGTCAACATTTGTTTCGGACATTTGAAATTTACTGTCTTAAAGGAAAGCTGTAGTCGAGAAGTGCATTTCAAAAAGTTGCAATTCTATACCGATTATAGTAAAGGACCTTGGAATTGGCGGAGATTCAGTCGAGTTTGCAATGCGACTGTATAGTAATTTTATAACAATTAAATGAAGTGTAAACGTGGCTGTGTAGTTAAAACGTTTACTTTCCTAACTTCACGTTGCTTCTCATAACACAGTATTTTGGACAAGTGGGTTTATCTAACGCTTCGACCAAGACTAGGGTATAGAGTTGCATCTTTTTATCTTTTAATTGGGAGAGGAATTAATGCACATAACCTTTTACAGAGCATCTAAATCTTGTGGTAGGAAAATGTCTTCAAACAGGAAAATTGGCCCTGAATGCTTACAAAAGCGAGAACTTCATTAAGGACTCCAGTGGCATAAGGTCGTGGTGTTAAATCGGCTGATGTATTAAGTCCACTACTCGGTCCGATGTTTTAAATGCTCTCCAACTATCCTGCACACTGGACTGGTATTTCTCTTAAAAACCTCTGCAGAATGAGAAGCAAATTTTGTCTCGATCGGATTCAAACTCAGCGCGTAGAATGTCGGAATACCGAAGTTGTAACGACTCTATTAATTCGCCTCCTGGAAAGTAGTAGAAGGAGACACGGGAATCCTGTCATTGGAAATCTATCTTCTCTTGGAGGACGTAATCCGTCGTACACTTTAACTAGGCCATCAGGCACTTACTTGCCTGGAATTTATTCTGTTACAATCTTTAGAATTATATAATACGCCTTCTTACTACCATATTTAAAAACCCTAAAAATATCATGAGTGCTTTCCATTACAATAATAAAAAATAATATAAGGCTACTGACGAAGAATAAACAGATGTAGACAACGGACCACATCTCACCGGTGTAGTGATTTGTCCATGCTAAACAAATGAATAACTTTATCAGATCAGTTATGTTGAATAATAACCAGACGAACAATATGACTTCACAGCTGTAAAGAGCATTGCAAGGCCGTGTGAAATCAAAGAACTTTTATAAGATTCGAAGAGCTAAGAGCTAACAGTTCATGGCTTGTAGTGAGGTGAAAAGAGAGCGAAATTCTTAGATATTGTCACGAGTTCGTTACATTAAGATATAAACCAACAGTAGATCTTTTATGAGTTGCAGTGCTAAATCTCAACATAGTTGTGTAAAGGTGTGTGTGTGTGTGTGTGTGTGTGTGTGTGTGTGTGTGTGTGTGTGTGTGTGTGTGTGTGTGTGTGTGTGTGTGTGTGTGTGTGTGTGTACTTCAATGCACATAGATTCATATCTTAGTAAATATGAGCCAATATACAAAATGTATTTAGAATAAAATTATTCCGTTAGACTCATGCAAGTATTGAAAAGTGAAGCTCAAAAACTTGATCTCTCTCTCACTTCCTCTTTCTATTTATCTCTCTCTCTCTCTCTCTCTCTCTCTCTCTCTCTCTCTCTCTCTCTCCCGCTCACACACACGCATCTAAACGCGCGCGCACATACGAACGTACATATTTATATCTATATCAATCTTATCTATTCATTCATATATCTCTACATATATATACGTACCCAGAAGTTTGTAAAAAGCAAAAGGGTCTGTTCCACACGTACAAACGCACGCACAAACACACGTATAAATGTGTGTATATGATGAATATGCATTACACATCCACACGTCCTAAGTTTCATTCAACTGAAATCTTTTATAGTGTAATCTTTCATTCGTTTAAAATAATGGATTATCACATTTAGCATCTGATCTGTTGAATCTATATATCCCTAACACCATTTCTATAATTACATACACACAAGACAGACATATGCATGTCTGTATATTCATATGTGTGTATACATATATATATGTACACACACATCTTCGTGACTAACTGAATGCGCGTGATCATTTCTTTATGCGTGTTTCATTTCATAACATAATTTGAAGTTTTTAGTGTTGTTATCTTTGGTACCATTTTGGGTAATATTCTGGGCATTTTTTCATAAGTTAAAACTTATTTCGCCTTTCAGTTTCTCCTTCATAATCTCTTATGTCAAACTCTTTATTACTATGTACCTCATTCTACCTTGTGAGTGCAAGGCTGCTTATATATATATATATATATATATATATAT
>NC_068986.1:87425516-87428209 GCF_001194135.2 Octopus bimaculoides | reverse complement strand
ATGCATATACGCACGTATATATATATATATATATACATACATATATATATATATGCATAGATATATGTATACACACACACACACACACACACACACACACACACACACACACACACACACACACACACACACACACACACACACATATATATATATATATATATATACATGCATACTTTTTATCTATTTGCTTGTTTGCATATATATGTATGTGCGTCGCTATATGCATATCTAATAGTATTGATATTTTTTAGAGAGAGAGCAACTCGGTGTTTTTGTATGGAAACTTAGCTAAGTAAAATAAGGGACATTACCTCCAGTGGAGCAATATCACATTATAAAAATAACAATAACGGCAGTCGCGACAGTAAATCATTCTATTAAAAGAAAACACGTGCGCATACATAGATAACTTACACACACATACAATATTATACATATACATGCATATATATATATATATATATATATATATATATACATATTTATATTCATGTGTATATGTGCATATACACGCACACACAGAGGCATATTTAAACATATATGCATACAATGGTAAGCTTTCTAGTTTTAATTTAGTTTCTAATATATATTCACTGCACACATTTTTCAAATTAATTTTCACACGCAATGCACACGTGCATACGTATTAAAATTATCTCACACTTTATGATGTCCACACTCCCCCCTCTCTCACTATCTCTCTCTTCCCCCTCTCTCTCTCTCCCTCTCTCTCATAAGCAGTAGACATCTACCAAATCCTAGTAATACGGACCCTCAGTTGGTAGGGAGACAGTGGGAATAGTTAGAAGAATTTTAGGTGTTTTCATTCCCACAGGTTGAACTTAGATCCAAAACATTAATTAATTATTTATTTATATGCTTATAACGGCGATAGGCCATAGTTCAATTGTTGGTTGAACGTGATTCAGCTGTATTACTTGTTTTACTATCTATTATTTGTGATTTTCCCAGGTTAGCTTTGATCTTTCAGGCCAATGATGAATGTATTCAACGCCGTGTCCCTTCTGCTTGGTGGATTTATCTCATGTATCTCTGAGTTTTGTTGAACTGTAGGATACAATTTGAGAGACGTCCATTCTGAATGTGGATACGTCTAGCATCATCTAATGTATTTTTGTCTCTTTTGAGGGCAGTAATGTGCTATTTGACGGAAGTTCATTTTACTGATTGCATACTAATGAGACTAATGATAATTAGGAAGTAGACCTAGTCATAATGAATAAGGAATCCCCTGACAACAGGCTACAGCCATTTAGCTACAAACATTCTGTTTAGGTCTGTGAGTTATTCGTGCTAATCCAACAGCATCTAAATTCATTCCCTGAATTTTTTTACCTTACTATATTAGATATTTCTGCTTCCCTTCGCAAACCATTTACCACTTCTGTCTCAGCTATAAACCTCGTCGATCATATAATTTCTTAAATCTTTCCTCATTTTTCAAAATTATTTCCCTACAATTATTTGCCACGTTTTACTCCAGACGTACTTCCACAGAACTTCAATATCAACGTGAACTACATCGATCTCAGC
The DNA here is from genome assembly GCF_001194135.2 of Octopus bimaculoides. Lineage (NCBI taxonomy): Eukaryota > Metazoa > Mollusca > Cephalopoda > Octopoda > Octopodidae > Octopus > Octopus bimaculoides. The sequence goes on along the minus strand of NC_068986.1, from coordinate 87,426,652 downwards.
TGCCTCTGAGGACCTGAGGCTTTTTTAGTGAAGTCCTATCTATAATTTTAAAAGAATGTATTGCATAATTGTAATTTCATTTCAAAATTACATATTTGTATATATAAGTATTCAGAATAACATTGATGGACGAATTGGCATGGTCCTGTTTATTGGTTTACTGATATTGTGAACTAATGGCATTTAAGCCACTTTATAAATACTTATATTACAGGAAGTGGGGGAATGAGCCTTTAGTTACATAAAATTCAATCATTGCAGGTGCCCTGTTTTTGACTTGTTGCAACGGCGAGTTTTTGATTGGATAGCTTGGGGTTATACATTCAATAATGGAAAGGGAGAGATAGAAAGATGAAGATAAAATAGAGAAAAGAGAAAGAAAAAAAGGTGGTTATAATTATAAAAGGGTAAGGGAGAGTGCGAGTGTATGTGCATGTTAGGGAGATATTGGATAATTTCATAAAGGACTGGGTAATTCCACTTGGAACTACATGAAAAAAGAAATTCTACGGAGAGAAAGAGATGAATTAATCGAGCGATAGATAGAGAGAGAGAGTGTGCGAGAAAGAGAGAGTGAGAGAGTTACTGACAAAGATAGATATGGTGAAAGAAAGAAAGAAATAGGGGAAGTCGGAAGATAAGCGAGGAAAAAAGAAGAGGGGTGATAATAAGGAGCAAATATAGTTTGAAAGAAATGTGTAAAAGATTAGGGAGAGTAAGAAATAAGAGGAAGAGTAAAGATTAAGGAAGGCGAGAAAAATGATTGAATGAGGAGAGCAAGAGGCGAACACAAGTGATATGAGTGTGTGTATGTGTGTTGTGGTGGGGAGATAATATTGGAGAGTGAAGAATGGGAGAGGGTGTGGGTGGCGGTTGACAGTGAGTGTGGACACAATCAATTTTCTGCTAGACAGGCTTTGTAGAAGTAAAGAAATATAATCAATATTACGATTGAAATTAAGTTAAATCTGCTGATATTGTCTCGACATTCACGAATACACACACAAGCACACACGCAAGCAACCATGTATGTGTGTGTGTGTATATATATAGGTGTGTTATTATAATAATAATAATTATTATTATTATATGTGTGTATGTATATGTGTGTATATATATATATATATATATATATA
>NC_068986.1:87424636-87425416 GCF_001194135.2 Octopus bimaculoides | reverse complement strand
ATATATATATATATATATGTGTGTGTGGATATATTATGAAATAGCTTTGTTGGAGGTACAGAAGACGGTTCTTTTTTCCTTCGTGAGAAATACCATAAATAAAGCCAGGAAAATAGGTACACCCAGAGCCGCACATTAAATATACATTCATACAGACATGCATAGATACACAGATACATATAAATATGTGTGCAAGTAGACGTGCGCACGTACACACAAAGACACACGCATTTTGTGACTTCCCATACGCAGTGTGAGCAAAATAGGTTGTGCTTATATTCTCTGTACACAATGCGTCATAAAGCTCAGCAGTTTCAGAGACCAATGGAATTTTCTTTTTTAATCGTTTGCTAGAAAACTACATTCTAGGTGACAAAAGGGGCATCAAACTGTAAAATCATTTTTTAAATAAGTCTACATGCAATCCATGCTAGCATCGAACGAACAACGAGTTTTTCTCCCCGCTTCTAATTCTTCAGACATAATAAAATATATTCTTTTCCCCCCTCTAGGCACAAGGTCCGAAATTTTGTGGGTGGGAGCCAGTCAATTATGTCGACTCATAGTACGCAACTGGTACTTATTTAATCGACCCCGAAGGGATGAAAAGCAATGTCGACCACGGCGGAATTTGAACTCAGAACGTGAAGACAGACGAAATACCACTATGCATTTCGCCCGACATGCTAACGTTGCTCATTTCTTTACTGCCCATGAGGGGCTACACACAGAAAGGACAAACAAGGACAGGCAAACGGATTAAGTCGATTATATCGACCC
>NC_068986.1:87422780-87424553 GCF_001194135.2 Octopus bimaculoides | reverse complement strand
ATGTCGACCACGGCGGAATTTGAACTCAGAACGTGAAGACAGACGAAATACCACTATGCATTTCGCCCGACATGCTAACGTTGCTCATTTCTTTACTGCCCATGAGGGGCTACACACAGAAAGGACAAACAAGGACAGGCAAACGGATTAAGTCGATTATATCGACCCAGTGCGTAACTGGTACTTATTTAATCGACCTCGAAGGGATGAAAAGCAATGTCGACCTCGGCGGAATTTGAACTCAGAACGTAAAGTCAGACGAAATATCACTAAGAAAATCGCCCGACGTGCTAACGTTTCTGCCAGCTCACTGCCTTACACAGAATGAAATATTCTTCTTTAAATATATCTAACACTATCGGAGGAGGGTCACTCGACTTTCTAGAAACAGCAGCCAAGTTCCTCTCAACGCACACTTAACCATCTTTAAAATAATGAAACTGGTTAATTTAACCTTGGGTTTCATGTAGTTTTCAAAAAAAAAAGAAAAGAAAAAAAAAGAAATAGAAAAAAGGAATGGATTGTTATGGTTGGTACTTCTAGGGTTCAACAACAACAAACGCCGTCATAGGCGGCGAGCTGGCAGAATCGTTAGGACGCCAGATAACATGCTTAGCGCTAGTTCCACTCTGTCTTTTATACATTCCGAGTCGATGAAATAGTTTCAAGTTGAACCACTGGGGTTAATGCAATCGACTTGCCGCTACAACAAACTTGCTTGTCTTGTGCCAAATTTTGAAACCATTATAAACACCACTAATGTAGCGAACTGGCAGAATCATTAATCGGCAGCACTAAATACTTCGCAGTATTTCTTTCGGCTTTAACGTTTTGAGTTCAAAATCTGCAGAGATCAAATCTGCTTTTCATCTTTTCCAAGTCGATGAAATAAAGTACTTGTCAAGTACAGAGACCGATTTAATCGATTATCTAATTCATCAAAACTGCCGGTCTTATGTCAAAAATTTCAAAGAGTCATTGTAAATATCTCCAGCCTCGCTACTAATAAATTGTTTGTATGCAGTCATGAGGTCTGCTAACAATAACCTCATCTTTCAGTTTGCATTTTAGTACTTTGTTAGATATTAGAGAGCAGGTCAGTAACAATGTTATCCTTAAATCGGAGCATGGATGCTTGCAAGAGAATTTGCTCCGTTAGAGGAACTCAAGGTTTAGATAATGTTGATGTAAAACAGGGTGAAGTATTTTCCCGTACTTTCAATGAATTCCGCCCAACTTTTATATATTCCTTAATTAAAATGAAGAGGATTACTTAGCATAAAATTGAGGCGGAGAGAGTGGCGGAAAAATTTGAGGATTTGGGACGTAGTTTTCATCTCGGAGAAACTTTAGCCTCTCAAACGAAACCTTATATCCTTTGTCTACCCATGTCATAACAAATCAGACATATTCATTAATTTCAAACTGTAATGTTATAATGTTTGCCGACGCGCAACACCACTAGTTTCCGTACTCTCCTCCCTCACTCTTTCTCCTTCTTTCTTTATTTCTATCTTTCTTTCTTTCTTTCTTTATCTTCCTATCGAGAGTCCCAAATGAACCTACCTCGCGGCAGGAGGTGCAAATGAGGGTTGCTAAATCAAACTCCATTCTTCACCAAGTGCCACATATTGTAAGAGGTTCCCTGTAATAACAGTGTAGCAACACGGTGGTGCATCAGCATGGCCGCAGCTCTAAGCTGAAACTTAAAAAAAAAAATATATATATATATATATTATATATATATATATATTATATATATATATATATTAT
>NC_068986.1:87421614-87422046 GCF_001194135.2 Octopus bimaculoides | reverse complement strand
TTCTTCTTCTTCTTCTTCTTCTTCTTCTTCTTCTTCTTCTTCTTCTTCTTCTTCTTCTTCTTCTTCTTCTTCTTCTTCTTCTTCTTCTTCTTCTTCTTATTGTTGTTGCTGTTGTTACTTTTTTCTGTCCTAAGTAGTGCGTCTCTTTTATGAAACACCGGTGGGAAGCGTAAGGGAGGTGATCCAGTTTAATTGTAGGCCTGTATAAGTCACACACGTAGTAATTATGAGATGCAAGTGCTTCTTTTAAACCCATGCCACCCTACTCACCACACCACCAAACACTACGGTACACCATACTACACTACTAACATTGTCTCAATAACTATGCCTCTACCAATCAACCAACAAATCTATCTATCTAACTATCTATCTATCCGATTCTCTCTCACTCACACACTCGTGTATATATGTATATATATATATATATAT
>NC_068986.1:87419816-87421175 GCF_001194135.2 Octopus bimaculoides | reverse complement strand
CACACACACACACACACACACACACACACACACACACACACGCCATCATCATCATCCATTAACGACCATGTGTATCGTTGGCGTTTTTCTTTCTCCGTCTTCCCTTCTTTGGACTTTTTCTATATTTCTGATGAAGAGCTCCGCTCGAAACGTGAAATCCTTTTTCTTTCCTTTCCTTTCCTGAGCGTCCAATAACACTTTATTTTTTCCACGTCCTCGCATTATTATTTTATCTTCCTTGTTCATGTTTAGATTGACTATATATATATACACACAAATACACCCAGCATCAGGCTGATAGCTTAGGACTGAAATTTAGGATTTCTCGGTTTTCTGTGAATCGATTTTGATAAAACTTTTTCCACCTGGTTTGCAAACTATCGCAACACCATTGTTATGTTTACATTATTCTGTGTAACGTCCTTTTTTTTTTACTTCATATTCTTCGATTTTGGAGTGAACCACGCTAATAGCTTTTGAATGATAATAGCCTATCTAGACATTTTTTTTTTCAGAAAATGAAGGGTAACGATACATATTAAGCATACATTGAGTATATATTTAACAGAAAACCATAATGATATTATTAAAATTTATTGTCATAATGAATTATTTAGCCACATCAGCGCCAAGGCTGAAACAATCTGACTAGACTGTGACAGCTAGAGATTTAAATAATATCGGTCACAAGTTACGTAGAAGTCTGGACAAACCAGCAAAGCTATTTTCACCGCCTCCGGACTTTCTCATGCACCGAAAACCACAAGAAATTACATCCTTCGAACCATGGCTTCTGTGCAAGAACCCCTGAAACTGCATCCTTTAGCGTCCTGTCACAGGAGTTTGAGGCTTCATTGGGCCCAAAAGTACATGGCTTTAGACATGAGTTACGTCCTGTTCACTGACGAAACCCTTGACAAACCTGACCGTTGAATCTATTTTAGTGATGAGCGTCACCAACGTTTACGACGTCAACAACAGGGTGGAGGTGTCATGAGGGCTGGCATCATTGAGGACATACTTCTTGGCCCCATTTAGGGTGCCTGAAGAGGTTAAAGCGACCGCAGCCGCCTACTCCAGTCTCCTGAAAGTCTTGGATCCCTGGCTAGATGACATACTGCTGTCACTTCTAAGGTATCTCAGGTATTCGTGTAGGACGACCGAAACATTCCTAGGGTCTTACACCATACAAGGTGGGAAGGTTGATGATATGGCCGCTAGTATCTCCGAATGTCAACCCTGTTGAGAATCTTTGGTCAATCATTAAACAAGATGTTTATGCCGATGGACGCTTATTTACGTCGAAAGGTGTGTTAGGGGTGACCATCAATGCTACTCTTCATTTTCTGGGGGGGGGGG
>NC_068986.1:87417974-87419325 GCF_001194135.2 Octopus bimaculoides | reverse complement strand
TATATATATATATATATATATATATATATATATATATATATATATTCACACACATACACATTAAGTGAGGTGTGTTATAGAGAAATTGAAATAAAATTAGTATAATTACATTGATCATATCGACGTTCGCGATCAATAATGAAAATATGCCAATATCTTGAAAATCAAAAACTGTTATTATAAACTTAGAAATCTATTCTTCGGAAATAATAAAATAGAAATACGTTTTCTGTATCTCCCTCCCTTCTCATCCCTCTTTCATGTGTACGTATATATATATATATATATATATTTATGTTTATATATGTGTATTTATATATGTAGACACATGTGCGTGTAGGGCTATAAAGCGATAAATTTATGCGGCCTGCATGCTTACAACTGTGCATATACTTTACCTTGAGCGTACACTTGTATACACATACAAATCCATATAATCATATATAGTTTTTTTTATAAATTATATAACATATATATTTAATTTGCGTGTATGTGAGTATATGTAGTTAGGCATCGACGTATAATACACTTGTATAGTCTTTTATATATACAATATATATACAACATTTAGTTGCGATAGTGAATTTAACGTGCATGTACCTGAGGACTCCGAGACACGTGTACCCTGAACGTAGTTACCAAAGGAGACAGACTATGATAAGGCTGGCTCTTCGAAATACAAGTGCTACTCATTTTTGCCATCAAAATGAACTGGAACAATGGGAAATAAAGTGTTTTGCTTAGGGATACAACGCGTCGCGAGGTATTGAACTCACAAACTTATGATCGGAAGCCGAATATCCTAACCATTAAACCACGTGCTTTCCATGTATACATATTAGCGAGACGCATATATGTACCTATGCACAAGCACATACTCAATAACTTCTACAAAGCATGGTTTGTATACTGGATGCGGTGGAAGACATTCAGTGACTATAAAATCCAAAACATTTGACTATATTCAGATTGTCTGAACCTGAAGTCAATCTAGGAAAAGCTTAAACTCGATCCTTGTTTATAAGGCATATACGTACACATTCATATATACATACATGCATGCATACATGCATGCATATCTGAATCTATCTATTTCTCTCTCTCTCTCTCTCTTTCTCTCTCTCTCTCTCTCTTTCTCTCTCTCTCTCTCTCTCTATGTATGTGTATATATATATATATATATATATATATATATATATATATATATGTATATATATATATGTAAATACAGATATAGGGCAGGGAATTGCCAATTAGTTAATAAAATTAATAATTAACAATTTTGCCAAGTAGTTCAGTATGCAAAAAAACCTTTATCGGTAAAAACATTTATAATATATATATATAGATA
>NC_068986.1:87412386-87417465 GCF_001194135.2 Octopus bimaculoides | reverse complement strand
TATATATATATATATATACATCCCTACACACACATACACACACACACATATATATATATATATATATATATATATATACATACACAAACGCACACAAAAATTTACGGTAATCCCAGATTATGTAATTAATGAGACACATTGCGATCTATATGCTTGGGCCCTCATTTATATGGCTTGTCTATATTATATGAAAATTTCAGTCAACTGATCGTAATGGAATTATCTCCCTTGCCTGTTGCTTTCGGTTTTGTTCGTCTACTGGGATAAAGGTTGCACCTGTTAATTTCTCTGTTCATCTCAAGTGATCCAACATTCTGTATTCAATGTACTACACGTGTGATAAGCCGCTATATTCTCGTGTGATAAGCCACACTTTCACAGAAATGCACGCTCATATGTACACATACGTTTTTTTATATTTATATACAATTCATATATATATATATATATATATCTACATATATACACACACGCAAATATACATACATACAAACATATATGTGTGTGTGTGTGTGTGTATATGTGTGTATATGTATATATATATATATATATATATATATATATATATATTGCCTATACATAATTTCTCGCGACATAAATTATGTAATCAATTCCCTTTAATTTGTAAATATTTTCAAAATCAAAAAACTGAAAATTGAGAACGGATTTAAAAGAATGTAATAGAAGATTTAAATGATGTTTGGAGTTTTTTTTTTATTCTTCACTTTAAATGGTCTGGGATTAAGGATAGGGCAGATAAAAAGAAATCGATGAAAAAGAGGGTGGGAAGGACGTGGAATACGATCGAAAGTCTAAAAATATGAAGAAAATAAAATAGAATAGAAATAATGAATTAAACAAAACAAGAATGTAAAGTCAGACATTTATTGAAGCAGAGAAGCACAATGAATGGAATAAAGAGTCAGACCGAAGTACAAAGAAAAATCAGAATTGTGGTATTGAGGTAGAGAGACGTAAGGTGGAGGTTGGCAGGAAAAAAAAATACAGAATTTTTTCTCTATTTTTTTTTTTTAAATAGACAAAAGGATTCACCATAGAATTTATTTAATCGTCGGTGAAAAATGGCAAAAAAAAACCCCACAACAAAATAATAATAATGATAATAATAATAATAAAATAAAGATTAAAAATGAAATAAAACATAAACAAATGCACAATAAGAAGAGAAGATAAATAAGAAAACAAATGTCTTGCATAAAATTCCTGTCGAATTTCGCAGAACATAAAGGAACTGAACAGCAACAACAACAACAAAAACAACGGTAACAACGACGATAACACCAACAGCAACAACATATCATGAGACTTGCATAAAAGAAAATACATACTAAATAGAATTAAACTATGAAACTTTTCAAATATTTATTTTTCTAAAGGAAATACTTAGGTGGTGTCTGATATAGTTTCCTTTTTTAATGCATTTTTTTTTTTATATATATGTGAAGGTATTATTTGCATTATCTTTATGCAGCATTGTTATTATTATTATTATTATTATTGTTATTATTATTATTGTTGTTGTTGTTGTTGTTGTTGTTGTTATTCTTCTTTTTCTTCTTCTTATTGTTATTATTATTATTAATGTGGCTGTTGTCTTCGGAGGATTTTTTTTTTAATGCTTAATAGATTCCTTGAAGCATTCTCCTTAGAATGTCTTACACACACACACACACACACACACACACACACACACACACACACACACACACACATACACACACACACACAAAGGTCAGATTATAAGGTTGTGTATGTGACTGGGTGTGGGACAATTCACAATAGCAAATACGCCACACACACACACACACAGCATTTAGGATTTACACACATATGCACAATTTTTATACACATATATAACTCCCTACATGTGTGTATATCGGTGAAAGTATAATTATGTATATTTGTTTGGGTGTATTTGGGTAAAGTGCATTTTCATCTCTTTTTATAAAATCCCACATGTTCACTTTTATGGATGCACATAGTTATATGTATATATATGTGTGTATGCGCGCGCCTGTGCGCGTGCATGTATTTCTGTAGAAGAGCGTATGCCCGAATCGTTAAAAACTTATAATTTTCCTGAGTGTAATTCTTATACATCATGCTTGTCCTTTTCACCTCGTCTGTGTTTTTCTTTTCATTTTGTACTATTATATATATATATATATATCTGTCTGTCTGTCTGTATATATATATATATATATATATATATATATATATATATATATATATATATGAATATCTATGCATATACATACATACACACACATGTATATATACACACACGCATATATGCATATAATACATGTATATACGCACATACGGGCACATGCATATAGTCGTAATCCAAGTGCTTTCCCACTGCCATTCTCCTCTCTCCAACCTCTTCTGTTCTATTACACACCGTCCGTGAGACACTGCATTTTATTACAATGCTTTCATTTCGATTTAGTTTCCCAACACTTTCCTACCAAACTCCCCTAACCATCGGCCTCCGAACCCAACCTCCCTACTTTTCCGTATATCCGACATCACAGCCGAATATCTAAACCCCGGCCATTGTTATTCTGCTATTAAGCTTCTAGCCCCACTCTCCTCCTTCTCCTCCTCCTCCTCTTCTCCATCTCCTACCCCACCCTTCGTCCTTCTCACTGTTTTGCATAGACTGTGGAATCGGTAATCACAGAAGATCATAGGGATTTCCGCTTTTCAGAAATGAGGCCCATAACTGTTATTTAGTCAACAGTTTAAATGTCGGAATACACTTGGGTAATATCTGGTCTTTTATTTTTTTATTTTTGTTCTCGTGTTGTAGTTCTTGCCACATCATCGTCTCTTATTATTATTATTATTATTATTATTATTATTATTATTATCGTGGAAGAGATTCTGATGTTGGGTTTGTGTTGATATTAGAATTCCTTCTGTTGCTTTTGGTCTTTGATCTCGTGTGTGTATGTGTGTGTATGTGTGTGTGCGTGTACGGATTACGATATTCTTGGTGGCGATGATGATGATAAATAGCGGAGGAATTACACTAATTCCTGTTCTTTCAATTGTTTTATGTAATTCCATTAATTGACGTCAATATTCTTTTATTTTATTATATCCCTTTATTTATTTGTATTCGGTAAATGCTGGGTAGATAGAATGAGGAGTGAGTAGGGAATTCTCTGGCTGTAGGTTTAGATTCTATAATTTTATATATTTTTGTCCTCTTTTTACCTTATTTGTTTTATTACTTACTTTTTCATGCTTTTTTTTTTCTGTTTGTTTTGTCGCTCTGCGGTGGAGATTTGAAACAGTGATAAATAATATCAAAATAAATAATGGAGGATGGAAGAAACAAAAAGAAAAAAAAGACAAAAAACAAATGCTTAGATGTTGACCTCTGGGTAATTTTTTCCCCCCTCTCTTAAAATGAATTCAAACATTATTTTCCTGGGAAATTCAAACAGTATGCATTGTCTTGAGAAATAACTGGCTATTATTATCACAGACTCATTGCCAAAATCCAGTGTGTAGTAGTAGTAGTAGTAGTAGTAGTAGTAGTAGTAGTAATGGTGTCGGCGGTGGTGGAGGTAACAAGAGTTGGACCCCAGGCCATCTCTAATCCAGAAGACCTATTATCGACGGCGTTTCAGCCATAACCTCCACACCTTCTTTTCAGGCCTATCCTACATTAAGACTATACAGTTCAATGTGCTTTTCTTCCGCTTTCCTCGAAGACGATAAAGCTTAATTTGTGTGTGATTGGTTGGTGTCTCTAACAGACTCAATGACAGCAGAGAAGACCCATCTCTAATTCCAGTGATATATGGTTAATTATATTTTGCCTGAAGAACTTATCATATATAGGATATATTGGCTGAAAGCAAAACAGTAGCCAACTGTAGGATCATAAGTGGAATACATAATAAATAGACTAACCTCACAATAACAGCCTTTCGAGCTTACGAGGCCGCAAGTAGTAGTTACTATATACACCCACTCTCGATCCTGATGAGGTACATATAATCAAAATACGTCCAGTGCTGATCATTGCGTATTTTGTATTATCCACTTTTAAACTATCCTTTCTTTGAAGTTATATTTTAGACTACATTATTCGTTGTGCCCATCTTTTATCAAAAACACTAAGGTAATATTCCTGATTGTTAGACCTAGCCTGCCGTATGATCCCGTTGCGGCACTCTTATTGAACATGCAGTGAGTATAGTTTAGTCATATTCTGAGATTTTATTCGTTGGTTGTTCGTATTTTCTATTCAGTAATCCGCAACAGGACATGGCCAAAGTAATACTGAATGGTATGGTTGAGACTGTTAAATAAACACTGGTAGTTAAGGACATCACTTCAAAAATACCCAATGCGCTCTATAACCTAAATTATCGGAGCCATATCAAGTTAAATATTTAGTCAACACATTTTACCATAGGTTTTATCTATACTTAAAAAAAATATGTATTCACATCATACAGAGACATGCCTATGCAATTATATATATATGTGCGTGTATATAAATATATGCTTATTTGCGAATATATATGTGTGTGTGCACCTATGAATATATATGTACATGTATTGCTTATGTATATGTAGATATATAGGTTCATATTAATGTACATAAATATATATGCACACATACACAAATATACGTGTGTACATAAACATATATTTATAATATCAATGTAGCTACAGGAATATAGACACGAATATTAATGATTACGTGTGTGTGTGTGTGTGTGTGTGTGTGCGCGCGGTTCGTGCTATCTACAGATTTCGTTCATGAGTATATTGTTACATAAATGGCGGTGTTGATGGTGATGACGGCAAAACTGTTCTGGAATGTATGGCTAGCAAAATATATATGATATAATTGCCAACGTAGCCACCTACTTCCGTTTCCGTCTACACAATCACTATGCCACAAACACACACACCTAGAAAAAGGGAGCACACATAGGCGTGTGTGTGTGTATGTATATATATGCTTTGTATATGTGTGTTTGTATATATATATATATATATATATATATATACGCATATATATATATA
>NC_068986.1:87411196-87411585 GCF_001194135.2 Octopus bimaculoides | reverse complement strand
TATATATATATATACGCATATATATATATATACGCATATATATATATACGCATATATATATACGCATATATATATATACGCATATATATATATATATATATATATATACACGCACACACATATATGTGGATGCTTCTACGTATTAGCAGCCACACACACTCACACACACATGTGTTCCGAATAGAAATGACAGTAGCAAAAAAATTGGTATAACAGTTGACATATCGGCAAAGAACGTGACCAATTCTGAGTTTTATGAGTTCTTTGTATCCATATTTTCATGTGCACATGCGCACAATCATATGATTGTCTGAGCGCACCTATCTATATAAATATGTGTGTGCGTGTGCATAAATACACACACACACACACACACACACACAATCATA
>NC_068986.1:87405257-87411186 GCF_001194135.2 Octopus bimaculoides | reverse complement strand
ATATATATATATATATATATATAGATATATATATATGCGTATAGATATATGTATGTATGTATGTATATATTCACATCACGCTAGCCTTGATAATAGATATAGATATTGTGCATGTGTGGGTGTTTATACCGATATGTGATATTAGTCAGAGATTTGCGTTATTCATATCAATCTCTCACTTTCATTCTATCACGCTTTATCTTTTTAGATGTATCTCCTTACATCTGACAAACCCCCTCTCTTTATCTCTGTCTGTCTATCTTTTTTTCTTCTTAACCAATTCAATATACCTTGTTAACGTGGCCTGTTGTGTAAGTTAAATGACAAATGCTCTAGGAATTCTGCTGGTGAACGCATATTCTTGTCTTTGCCGAAAAGATAAGAATTATACGAAGAATTCTACAGAATTCATATCATATCAATATATGGTTAGAATTTAAAGTCTTCATAATGCAGACACACATACAAACAGGCGCGTTTAACCATTGAAATACCAAATACAAGATGTACAAATGCATAATAGGCGTTGGAAAGAATTTACGCTAATAATAATAATAATAATAATAATAATAATAATAGTTATAATGACCATGCTCTTATCTATGCATCTATGGAATACGGTTAGTTTTAAGCGGTTTTCCAGCATCAACAATGAAAGACGTACCATTGATAGAGCAAAATATCAGAAAGTAACTTGTTTAAGCATGAAATTCTATAACAGTTCTATACATTCTTTTGGAATATTGCAATAGATATCCTCTATCGCATGTTCTCTTTTATGATCAGGCTGTGAGGATAAAAGACATGTAGAGAACATGCCAATGGTGTTTTTGTGGTTATTGTTACTGTTTAGTCTCAGGTTAGTCTTGGTTTCGCATTAGCTATAACTGAAAAAAACTTTTAATCGTATCAAAACGCGTCTTTATCATCATCACTATCATCATCATCATCATCATCACTATTGCCATCATTTTGGCTTTTTTAATTGTTGATATTATGGCTTTATATCAAGGTGGGAAGGTGGAAAAATCGTTAGCACATAGTGAAAAATGCTTGGCGACATGTCATCCGTCATTACGTTCCGAGTTCAAATTTCATCTGGATCGACTCTGGCCTTTCATCCTTTCGGGATCAACAAAATAAGCACCAGTTGAGCACTGGTGCTGATGTCATCAACTTTTACCTCCCCCCACCGCCCGAAATTGCTGACCTTGTGCCAAAATTTAAAACTAATATTATGGTTACTAAAGAAGGCGACGCGTTGGCAGAATTGTTAGCACATTGAGCAAATGCTTGGTGGCATTTCCCCCGTCTTTCAATCCTTTGCCATTCATCCTTTCGGGGTCGATTGAGTAAGACACAGTTATCAAGTTATATCGGCCCAAATCGCCGACATTTCTTTTGCATAAATACCACTGATGTGAGCGGAACTTCCGTGCATGTGCAACTGCAAGTATTCTTCAATAGTTCCTGATCTGGCCTGCATGTTGGTGTCTAGTAAAATCTTTCGGTCAGTAGTCAAACAACCCCCAAGAAGGAATTTGATACTCTCAGGGCAAGTCGATTGCGAATAGCTTTTGCCATTCCAATGTCCAGTATCTATATAATAAATATCAATTTTATTATTGCTTTGTGTTCAGTTGACTACTAACATTGTCTACATATTGATGGCTTTGTGATTTGGACAACCCCGGACCGTTGCTTTGAGGCCTTAGGCGGAATCTTGGCTTTAACGCTTATCGTTGGTAGTTGGCACAATGTATGGAGTTCCTTCATTAGCTGTAGCTGACTCGTTTCTCTTGGAGTGAAATCTAGAAATGGTAGCCAAATCTCCATCAAATTACAAGCTATATATAACAACATACTTTGCATAATCTCATAATTGATGCACAAAGACAGAGGGAAAATTGCTTAAGAGCATTGTGTGTATGTATCAACTCAAATAGTGTTGAACTAGGGCGAAACAACAGTATCAACATCAGCATTATATGTTAGTAGATGTTTACTGTAACTTGTAGTTCTTCTGATCCCTTGCGATAACAAATACTATATCACTGAAACTTTAGTATCTTCATATATGTCAGTGGTTTATAATCTTTTCGTTTTTCCTTAATCACCCACTCATTACACGAACTGGTATCGATCCTAGGATCTCTTCAGTACGGAGTCGATTTAATCATTCAGCGAGGCTGCGACTGTTTAGAGTTCACTGATATACAGATCATATTTCAGATCATACTATATACACTGAAAAAGAAACTAGTCTAGTATACACAATAGTTTTCAAAAAATTACAATAATAGTTTTATATTAGCAAGATAACAAAGTCGTTAGAATCACTTGCATTAGTCGCGGTTCTTTGAGTTCAAATACAGCCGAAGTCATCTTTGACTCTCAGATATTTATGGTTGATATATAAATGACTAATACCAATGTTAGTTTTTGTTGTTGCTCTCTTTCTTTTTCTCCTCTCTCTCTCTTTCTCTCCTTCTCTCTCCCTTCTCTCTCTCTAGAAAAAATAATCTATGTTCTTAACTTGGAGCGGGCTGGTTCGACCAGACTTAAACCACGTGAATTACGCTGCATGATCAGGATATTGTTCCTTGTAAAGTCTCATCAAGCTTTTAGGTTCGCCGTTAACATTTATATAATTCAAATAAACACCAATGAAAATTAATCTATCAAAAAATGAAAAAAAGGAAGAAATAAGGCGCAGGAGTGGCTGTGTAGCACATAGTTCTGGGTTCAGTCCCACTGCGTAGCACCTTAGACAAGTATCTTTTACTATAGCCTATCGTATATATGTATATACATGTGTGTGTGTGTGTGTGTGTGTGAGTTTGTGTATGTATGTCCCCCACCAAGGCTTGAGAACGGGTGTTGGTGTGTTTAGGTCTCAGTGACCTAGCAGTTGAGCAAAAGTACCTGATAGAATAAGTACCCGCCTTAAAAAGTAAATAATAGGGTGCTGAGGTGGATTCATTCGACTAAAATTCTCCAACGTGTTGCTATAGCATGGCCCCAGTCTACTATCTGAAGCAAGTAAAAGATAAAAGACAAAGATAAAGAAAGAAAACAGAACAGTGTGAATCCCGATGCGGATATTTTGCAATCCTGAAAGGAATGATGCCCCTACCTCCAGAATACCCAAAGTTCCCTGTGGAATCATGAAATTCCACCCCACACATGCAGTGAGGAAAGGGGAACGTTTCTCTGAGTTACGATGATCAAATAAAACGTTTTCAATGTATACAATGGTGGTGATGATAATGGGGTTGAGGCTGGAGATGGTGGAGTTTGAAGAAAAAAAAAAGAAATTAAGGTTGAGATAAAAAAAATAAACGAAAGAGAGAAAGAGAGAGAGTGAGAGAGAGAGAGAGAGAGGTGGATGGAGTAGTGTCTAAATAGGAGGTCGGTGTTAATTGTTGCTGAGTGGATTTGATGATGGTGGTGATGGTGACTAAATGAAAAGTAGTAGTAGTAGTGGTAGTAGTTGTTGTAGTAGTAGTAGTAGTGGTAGTAGTTGTAGTAGTAGTAGTAGTAGTAGTAGTAGCAGCAGCAGCAGTAGTAGTAGTCCATATACGCTCTACGTAGTATGAACAGTAGCCACATCTTCGCGTCACATTCCAAGGCAAAAAAACAACAAAAAAAACATGGTGAATTATGTGGATGGATACAAGGAAAGTCGGGATGATGGTCACGGTCGGAAGTAGTCTTTGATCGCAGTT
Organism: Octopus bimaculoides; assembly: GCF_001194135.2. NCBI lineage: Eukaryota > Metazoa > Mollusca > Cephalopoda > Octopoda > Octopodidae > Octopus > Octopus bimaculoides. The sequence continues at coordinate 87,407,458 of NC_068986.1, read as the reverse complement.
AACCTAGAGCTAAATTGCTGCTGCTTCTACCACTACTATTACTACTACTGCTACTACTGTTAGTACTAGGGTAATGGTAGTCATAGTAAAGTGGTAGTTCGATACAAGAGTGATTGATGGACTAGTAGCGACGGAGGTGGTGGTGGTGGTAGTAGTAGTGATGTTGGTATTGGAGGTGTAGATTACAGTAATAGTAGAAGCAACGACGGTGGTAGCGGTGATGGTACTCTTAGTAGTAGTAGTAGTAGTAGTAGTAGTAGTAGAATTAGTAGTCGCTGTTGTTGTAGTGGGAGTGGTGATGGGCACTTCTCTCGTGCGCTTACCATAATAATTATCCAGTAAAAATGGAAATTAAAACTCCACCACACAAACACGCGCACACACACACACACACACACACACACACACACACACACACACACACACACACACACACACACACACACACACACACACACACACATACACACACTTACACAGACATTAATGCACTAAGCAATATTTATACATCAGCCTAGATCTTCTCTCTCTCTCTCTCCCTTTCTCTCACTAACACTTTCTATCGGTGTATGTGTGCGATGGCCGTTTCCTTTATATGCGTCTGTGTGTGAGTGTGTATATATGCAAGTTTGAGTGTATATGCAGTTATAGCTAACGACGTTGTATTACCTCTTCAAACTATTCGGACGTTACTACTGAAGTCCTGTCATCGTTACATGGAACTCAGCCGACCCAGCAGTAAGTCCTACCCACATTGTTTCTTTCTCTCTCTTTCTCTCTCTCTCTCTCTATCTCTCTCTCTCCCTCTCTCTCTGTCTGTCTGTCTCTCTCTCTCTCTCTCTCTCTCTCACGGCACAGCAGCTGCCGTTTACTAGTGATGGTGGTGGCAGTGGTGGTTGTGGCGGCGGCGGTGTCGTTGGTGTTCGTATAATGATGGTGTTAGTAGCGATGTGAAATGAAAGCGGTCTGACGGATGTGCATGTTGCTATGCACTCTGCTGCCACCTGTTTGCACACATACGTGCACACTTACGCACACACACACCTAGCCCTACATCAAGTATACGATGATAAGCGCGTATAGACGCTATTGTGTTGACCAATATAGATACACAACTATATATATATATATATATATATGTATGTATGTGCGTATGCATACATATGTATATATATGTGTATGTGTACATATGTATATATGTGTGTATATATATATATATATATATATATATACATCTATATTGTTTATATATTTATATATATATATATATATATATATATATATATATATATATATACACACACATGCACACACACATTTTAAATGCGCTCGACGCGGTACAATTAAGCCATTCACGTTAATGTAGTGTGTGTGTGTGTGTGCATGCATTTCTGGTCTCATATTTTCCTCTGCCCTTTTAAATCAGTCATCATCAGTCATATTTAGAAAGATTATCTGTGTGGGGTTTCAAATAGAGCGACTGTCCACTAAAGCCAACCGTATTATATCATCACGCAGGCAGACACTTAACCAATATTACAGCAATGCTTCGATTATATCCATTTCCATCTCAGCAATTCCACACCCACCGAAATATGATTGGTAGCCTGGTTTTCTCTGTAGATTTCTGTGCCATCACCTATTGTCGCTTGTGGTAAATGCTATCTATCTATCTATCTATCTATCTATCTATCTATCTATCTATCTATCTATCTATCTATCTATCTATCTATCTATTTCTCTTATCTATCTATCATTTCTATCTATCTATTTGTAATTCTCTTATCTATCTATCTATCTATCTATCTATCTATTTCTAATTCTCTATCTCTGTCTGTCTGTCTGTCTGTCTATCTATCGTTCGATCGATCGATCGGTCGATCGTTTTGTCTGTTTGTCAGTCGGTCTATTAATACGAACACACACGGACTGGTGGATATACGGGATCGTACGCTGTCGTCAAACTGGGGAACATATAAAACCAGCCAGAAATAGCAGTTAAGTCTTCTTCGAATCACTAGGTGGCGTCATCAATAAAGAAATATATACTGGATAATACTGTCTGTCATACACAAAGCTGACGGATTGCTGGCAGATGGAACGATCAATTTCAAAAAAATTGTTTTATTTATTTATTTGTTTTTATTTATTTATTTATTTATTTTTTCATTTTTGTTATCCTAGGTCTACGGCCTGATATA
>NC_068986.1:87402538-87405109 GCF_001194135.2 Octopus bimaculoides | reverse complement strand
ACACACACACACACACACACACACACACACACACACACACACACACACACACACAGACGGCTGGCGGACCAGACTGTTGTCTACTGCACACAACACGGCAAAACAAACTTCTTTGCTTTGCTTATTTGATAGTTTCAGTTCTATGTATGTGTATACATACATACATACATACATACATACATACATACATACATACATACATACATACATACATACATACATACATATATATGTGTGTGTGTATATATATATATATATATATAATGTATGTATATGAATATATTTAAATATATATATGTATGTGTATGTGTGTATACGTGAAGGCACATGGCTCAGTGGTTAGTGTCGATCATGGGGTTGTGAGTTCGATTCCCGGGCCGGACTGCGTGTTGTGTTCTTGAGCAAGACACTATTTCACGTTGCTACAGTTTACTCAGCTGTAGAACTGAGTTGTGACGTCACTGGTGCCAAGCTGTATCAGCTTTTACTTTTCCCTTGAATAACATCGGCAGCGTGGAGAGGGGAAGCTGGTATGCATGGGCGACTGCTGGTCTTCCCATAAAGACAACCCCGGATTGTGTGTTCACCGGTGTGACTTGGACCCCGGAGGGAAACCGCTTAGGTGCACCCCCATGGTCATTCGTGACCGACGAAGCCGTGTTTTTCTATTTATACAGATATATTTGTACATACATTCGTGCGTGTGTGTGTGTGATTTGTTTTTATTCACCATTCCCCTTGAAAATTTGTTGTTTAAATTACAGGTACCGATAGTGTGACTGTGTCAATGCATTCGTTTAATAATATACATTGCTGTCGTTGAAATCTCTCTCTGCTGTGCTTTTCATGATGATAGAAATGATGATGATGATGATGATGATAGTGGTGCTGGTGGAGGAAGAGGTGGTGGTGAAAGTGGCATTAGGGGTTTATTTAAAATAGTTGATAACATTCACCCTCATTGTAACACTTAAACCTTTTTTTTTTATTGCCATAAGGAAGGCGGATTCAGCGTACATTGTATCGCCAATTCAACGAAACAACTAAGTGGTATAATAGCAATAATAATAATGATGATAATAATAATAATAATAATAATAATAATTTCTGTTATAGGCACAAGGCTTGGAATTTTGTGGAGAGGGGGACAGTCGATCACATTGACCCTAGTACTTGACTGATACTTAATTTATCGACCCCGAAAGGATGAAAGTTAGTCAACCGACAGGCAAAATACCGCTAAGCATTTCGTCCGGGGCACTAACGATTCTGCCTGCACTCCGCCTTCATAATGATAATAGTAATAATAATAATAATAATAATAATATAATGATGACGATGATAATAATTGTGTCTGATTTAGGCACAAAACAAGCAATTTTGAGTTAGTCGATACAGTGACGCGATTCTAGGCTTATACTTTATTTTGTCGATCTCAAACGAAAGAAACCCAGGTACCTGGACGGGATTTAAACTGAGAATAATAATAATAAGAAAACTATGAAGAAAAATAATATATGCGTGTGTACATACACATATGTATATATTAAATAGATTGTTTTCCAGTATTTGCTTCGACTATACGCTCTGAGTTCAAAACCCATTTCATTTTTCAGAACCGATAAATAAAGTACCATTCCTGTAAAGAGATCGATGCTACTTCTCCTTCACTGGTGCTCATTCTGTCTATCTTTCTTCCTTTCACTTAAGAAGAATTCGGTTGTGTATATATATATATATATATATATATACACAACCGAATGAAATTGTCTCCGTTAGGTCTAAAAGTGCCAAAAGCCCAGCGCTTCGCGGCAGCACAGCGATGACTAGTTCAAAACTCAAGAAACGGCACACACACACGAAAGTATATATATATATATATATATATATATATATGTGTGTGTGTGTATGTGTATTGCAGCCATATACGATAGATATGTGTTCGGATACATCTCTATATTATATTTGATGCCAACCTGACTAAGTACAATACGTCCCTTTGTGGGCTACTTGCCATTAATGACACAATTTCGGGATGACCGAATTCATTCTATGACCAACATAGAGACGTTATAGTACACACAGACACGAAGGCACAGAAACACTCCACACACATACACTATCAGCAACCCAGTTACAGTTACTACATTCACATCTAAGGCAAGAAAGCTAGAGAGAGAAAGGGAAAGAAAGACGCTAAGAGGGAGAGAGTGAGCACAGTGTGAAGGGTATAAAGTACAAAGGAACACGTATCGGACTATATGAGTTCAACCCAAGGTCTGACTGAGAGCATAGAGTGTACTTCATAAAAGGGAGATAACCCAAGATAACAACAGTTTTCCTCATCTGACGATTCGGTCCCTAATGAGGCAAAACAATTCATATATATAATATATATGTGTATGTATATATACATATATATATATATGTATATATACATATATATATATGTATATATACATGTATATATATATGTATATATACATATATATATATATGTATATATACATGTATATATATATGTATATATACATGTATATATATATGTATATATACATGTATATATATATG
>NC_068986.1:87400048-87401090 GCF_001194135.2 Octopus bimaculoides | reverse complement strand
TATATATATATATATATATATATATATATATATATATATATATGTGCATATATATATGCATATATATATATATATATGCATATGTATATGGCAGCATTAAATTAGTAGCTGAGTATCTTCTCATACGTTGACTCAATACTCGGAGTAGGGGGTATATCTAATGTAACATTTACTTAGCTAGAGCGACAATAATTAAATTCACTCTTTCAATAATTACCATCCCATGTCTTGAAATGAAAATCAGTATTGGAACCATGCTGCCCCTTCCTCTGAATGTTATTCAAGGTATTCATTAAGCCAAACATATATTCTTAATTACAATCATATCAAAACACCACGTTCTCTTTATCTGTAAACGTAGAATTTTTAAAGTCTTCCGGTATATATTTGAATATCAAAGTACTCCAAGATTTCCAAACATGTATTTCTTTTTATTTATTTATTTATTTATTTATTGTTCCTCACAAGTCATAGCGGTTTAAAAGAAGTTGCCGCCACTATCAACTCAAAAGCAGAATACATGTAGTTACAAGAAATCGTTCTTTGACAAGTCGGTTATGGAACGAGTGTGTTAAGGTGGATTTCAACGTACATACATTGAAGCGCTTAGTTGCGTGTGTGTGTGTGTCTAAAGTGTTCATGTCTGTCTTGAGATGATTATAGTAAGATCTGAAGTACTCCCGAAGCTAGGCCTGGTTTAACGAAGTGAAAAAACTTGCTGAAGCTCAATGAATGAAGTAAATAAATTATATGTCGATATTTCACCGCTTGAGTGGTTATTTGATACACGTATAACGAACACAATCTTATGTGTGTGCGGGTATGTATGTTTTTCAATCTTATATATATATATATATATGGATACACACACACAGAAATTTATAAATATATTTATGCATATATATGCGTATGTGTGTATTTGTAATTATACATATATATATAAATATATAAATATATACACACACATAATATACTCACACACATAGAAACATACATAAACATTTGTATATATATATATATATATATATATATATATATATAT
>NC_068986.1:87398855-87399597 GCF_001194135.2 Octopus bimaculoides | reverse complement strand
ATATATATATATATATATATATATATATACGTATGCTAGTTTTCAGGCAACTCAAATATATACAACTATATATTGATACACATGCATACACATACGTATACACATCAGAATAATGGTGGTAGTGTTGGTGATGATGATGATGATGATGGACGATAATGATAATATTAATAAAGGTAATAATAATATTTCAACGATTGCCAGTGTGTAAAAAAAAAATACATTAAAAATACATTAAAAAAATACATTAAAAAAAATATGTATATCGCAAATACTTATCAAATAATGTTATGCAAATTCAATTTTCTAGACGTTTCCTCATTAAAGTATACATACCCACATACACGCGGACTTACAGACGCGCACATAAACATAATCATGCACATACACACACATACCGACACACACACACACACACAATCACCTGAAACACCTATAGATGTATGTATGCCTGTGTGTATTTCTAAAGATATATATATGTAACATACATGTCTGTGAATATATTTATGTATTTATATACGCATGTGTGTGTGTATATAAGCGTGCATATATGTATGTTTATATGCTACATACAATAAATATATGTGCAAGTGTGTGTGTGTGTGTATATATATATATATATATATGTAAATTAAGATATGTATATAAGCATGAGTGTATCTCTCTCTCTATCTATCTCTCTCTCTCTCTCTATCTCTCCCTCTCTCTCCCTCTCTCTCCCTCTCCCCCCTCTCTCTCTCCCTCT
>NC_068986.1:87396547-87398647 GCF_001194135.2 Octopus bimaculoides | reverse complement strand
ATATATATATATATAAAACAATTGCAGCGTGGAATGTGTTTATAATAATGATAATAATAATGATGATAATAATAATGGTAATGATAATATATATATTTATATATATATATATATATATATATACACACACACACATATATATTTCACTTGGCTGGCTTCTAATCTTAATTTGACACATCGTTAATTAAGTCGGTGCAGTTCACAGTAAAGTACTCAGTCTCACCAATGCAGACACACAAAATATACGAATACACCTGATGAACGAACATTACTGTAGGTGTACATTACTGTAGGTGTATATTCATAAAGGTGTGTGTGTGTGTATGCGTGTCTATGTATTTTATAAAATCTTCGAATACATGCTCACGTTCTTACACACATGCACATACTCACACACACATACACACACTCATGCACACACAGACATTTATTGATAAGACTTTCCATTTCTATGCACGGATTTATTCATAAATATATATGCATACAGACGTTGTTCACTTTACTACAAATAGTTACACCGTTTGAATGTGAATTGGAGGAACAGGTCTGGAACGCTTTTAATTGTGCTTTTAGGTCCCTAGGTGAAACTAGAACAATATGTAAAGTTGAATACATACATACTCACACCCACATATACATACATACACACACATATAGATAGATTGGTAAATATATACATACACATAAATACTTATGTATATGCATATGTAAATATATATATATATATATATATATATATATATATATATATATATATATATATATATATATATATATATATATAAATGTATTTAAATATGAGGGGTGGGGATTGGCGACATAGCTTACAGATTTGAAAATATCTTCAGAACCAACATAAAGATGTTGTCTGCCATTTGCAGCGAGGGTGGTGTACATATGTGTGGCAGACATTGTAATATGGCGGCTGGTAGTGATGGCGTCGTAGGTTAGTAGACTTTTACATGGCTGTAATACAAGCGGGTCGGATTTGGGTTAATAAGTTTAGCAGAGAATATCACGAGCGTGCGCATGTGGCTGTGTGTCCGTTTATGTATGGGTTTGTATGTGTGTGAATATATGAATATGTTATTGTTAGGGCTTCTAGCTTAGGGTGACGGTTCACAAAGGCCCACGCATATATGGTCATATATATATATATATATATATATATATATATATATATATATATATATATATATATATATATATATATATATATATATATATATATATATACATACACACACACACTCACACACGCACACACACACACTCATATATATATATAATGTACATCGACATAAATGTGTTTGCAGAAATTTTCAGATGCATATCTTTGAGTGGATGTATCGTCTCTACTCTCTCTCTCTCTCTGTATGTGTGTGTATACATACATATATACACACATAGGCTTTAGGGTTTCTATGTATATTTGTATGGGTGTACGTATTTATATTTCTATATAATAAAATCCTTATTGTGGATGTTTTGAACAACACAGAGAGGCGGTGCATTATGCTTTAACAATTTTAGACATACACGTTTTTGTGCAGCGTTTTTGTCTGTCACTCATCTACTGTATCCTGTCAGAGCATGTTTGTTTATTAACACACACATACATACACACACGCACACGCTCACGTAGACACACACACAAACACGAACACATACACTTCGTTCATAAGTGTGCCTGGATGAGTATGTCTTATGTATACAAACATATGAATTGATAGTTTATAGTCTTCTGTTTCGTAAACAATTATCAATTATATTTATTTTGTACATTAAAAATTAGACGCTCAAACACTCGCACGCACATATTCACTAACACATCGCGCGCGTGCACACATAGAAACGTACACGCACACAGTTATATATATATATATTAATACGTACGTACACACATTTGTATATGTGCGTGTGTGCATATATATATATGTGTGTGTGTGTGTGTGTGTGTGTATATAATTACATATATGTATGTATGAATCTATCTACATATATTACGTGTGTGCGTGTATATATATATGTGTGCGTATATATATGTATGTATATATATATATATACATATAAATATATAAATATATATATATATATATA
>NC_068986.1:87388850-87396447 GCF_001194135.2 Octopus bimaculoides | reverse complement strand
TATATATATGTGTATATATATATATATGTATATATGTATATGTATATATACCCATATATTGCCGTTGACTCTTCCAAGTATATGTAATGTGTCGTAATGACATTGTAGTGGCTGATGGAATCTTTTATAACCCTTAAACTTAAACTAACCAATCTTATGTCGCGGTACCAAAGTAAGTGATTAAAATGAATGCTTTTTGACGTGGACAGCTCAGGTGGTGCTGCTGTTGGAAATAAATTCTGAACCTATAGATTTGTTTGGGTTACTAGTAAGCAGACCTGACCAAAATGTTTCTTGAATTACGAAATGGTCCAGAATGCGATTTTAAAATTCTTAATATTTTTGCTATGTGGATTTACGCAAAATGGCTGCCATCATCTGTTAGACAGATCCAAGTGTCAGCCCAATCTGTCACAGAAGATCGGTTCATCATTTTTTTTAGAAAGGAAGGGCTAGCCAGTAGACTTTCACTATCGTGTAGCTACGTCAGACAAAATCTATGTGAATTGGTCACACTTGAAAGGGAGAAAGGATTGCAATTTTCTTCCTTTTCTGCTAATTTCTCCAAGTGGCCCTTAAAGAAAGAAGGGTATAGAGACCTGTACCGACCTCTAGCAAAAATTTGACGAAATGTGTATGACATTAATATAAATATATATCTCTAGCTATGCTGTTTCAGACTGGCAGCAATGACTGAAACAACTTCCCAGCTTTCAGTACATCGATTCATTCGGGATTGTGTAACAATTCCCACAAACTGTGTGTGTGATTGGCGGCCATTTTGGCAATCCTCTTTTTTGGTATGTTGTTGCATATTGTTACCGCTATTTATTGTTATCGATTTTCTAATGTGTTTTTTATTGTTTATTATTGATCTTGCCCCTTTTTTTACTAGCTGCTAGCTACCCCTTCAGTTTACTTTTTCTTTGCTTTTTATATAATTTCGCTTCTATACGCTCCCCGACGTTCTCAGCCCTTGTAGCCAATAAAATTCATTATCAGCATTATCACCACTATCATCATCATCGTCATCATCAGGAGAAGTGGTGATATAGATATTATTATTATTATTATTATTATTATTATTATTATTATTATTATTATTATTATTATTATTATTATTCGCATTCCATTGATCAATCGCATACGATGTGTCCCAGCAAAGCAATGAACTTTGTTCATTAACCACAATCATACGCCGCCTGCTTTAATTACACAACTGTTGCAGCTATATTAATGTGCACCCTGATCGCTTTACACGCTCATTTACCTATTAACAAAGCTTTAATTAGTAATATGAAATACATCAACAATAAGGCAAATAGATGCAACTACTAAAACACTTTTACAGCATGCGCACAACAAAGTGCTTCGCTTTCTCACCTTCTTATCATGTTTATAGAAATATGTGCGCGCGCGTGTGTGTGTGTATGTCTGCATATATATATATATATATATATATATATATAAATACATACATACACACACACACACACTTATATATATACACCCACACAAACACACATTTACGTATGAAATGAAATGCTAGGGAAAAATCTTTCGCACAGTGTTCTTATGAAATCACGCCACATTAGTTTTGTGACTTGACTGAAGATTCATTAGCAGTCTCTCTCACTCTCTCTTTTTTACTCTCTCTCTCTTTCTCGGTATCTCTGTCTCTATCTGTCGGTCTGCATCTCTCTTTCTCTCTCTCTCTCTCTCTCTCTCTCTCTCTCTCTCTCTATCTCTCCCTTTTTTTCTCTCTTACACTCACTCACACAATTCGATCAATCTGTAAAAGTGTATTGTGCAGTCGAAATCTGAACGGGATTCGAACTGCGAGTGTAAAGACCCGGAATATATATCGGAATGTTTTGTTTGGCGCTCTGAAACATTGTCCAATTTGTCCACACACAAGGATTGAGGAGGATGAGAGGCAGGCTGTCAGACAAAGATGCATATTTGTATATACGTAGGAATACGCGCGCGCGTGTGTATGTTATTTAGGGGTTCCCAAATCTGCGAGTATATGTGGTGTTATGTATATGCCAATATATCTGAATCCTTTTGTTTGCAAATTTCGGTTGACATGCACTGTATTTGTTTCAATTAATCATAAAAGTAATGAAGAATTTAGTAAAATAACTTTGTAATTATTTAACTGGTGCTTTGAGCATAAATTAACATTGTAATGGAAGGTTTTCGTTTATGTCACTTTAAAGCGGTCTCAGGCGTATTGTACACTGCTATTCACATATCTTTATATTTACGACCACTTCATTTCTATTCTAACACATTTCGCGTTGTACTAACGTACAAGCACTACGTTTCTAACCCTCTGTCTCAAGGAAGTATAATAACTGCTCAGAGTTATACTATTTCTCAAGTATTTTCTCTTAGTAAGCAAATTTTACTTTACTTTTCTAACACATCTCATGTATTTAATTTTGGTGACCGGTAGTATTCCTCGCCTGTACCACTATTGTTTCCCCTCACAAATGCTTTTAAACTATACTCCCTTTAACTGTTGTGAATGACGAATATGTAGAAAAAGGTATCAATGTGAAGGAAATCACTCAAGGTCCCTTACAAGATAGCGTGTATCTACACTGTCGATATTTGAATGCTGCTAGATTTTTGATGGATTCGTCTGAATTCTGGATCCACATAATTGGTCTTCAAGGGAACAGGGCCTCTTTGACCAATTTTATCAAAACATCGTCCTAGACTACCTTATATATCGAACACAAAAGGACAAAATTCACAGCTGAACATTTCAGAACCGCGTCATCGATGCTGGTGATATTCGAATTCAGCTCTACCTTGATCGAGCTAGCATATCATAGGCGTTCTAGCCGTAACCATCTCCTCTTATCTTTATAATAATGCATGTATGACTACATTATACCCACTACCAAAATTTTAAACAATCCTTAAGTATGATCTGATGGATATTTGCTATTACTTACAATACGAGTGACTACATAAAGGCTATGTCAGTGGTTTGCTACTAATATTACTACTATTATTATTATTGTTCCTAAAGGTTTTTCATATAAGTAGCAGGTAGCAATGCCTTATGTCGGACGGTCATACAATTTATATAGTTAAGTACCGATACTGTTGTATGTAATTGTATGCTATTAAGTTACTCGACTGTAGCTAAATCGATGGCAATTTATAGCTAATAAGGTGCTCATCTATAATTTGTAAAACAAATCATCTTTTCATTCCTAAGTGCTCTTTGATCGGAAGGAAATCTTTATGTCTCAGCTAATGTAATACTTCTTTTATAGCTAATAATGCACTCAGTTATATAGCCAAAACGATTTGCTTTTATAAGTTCCCGTTGGCGTGGCCAGCAAATCACAATGCCGTCATTAATATTACGCTCTGCCATCATATTTGATAATAATTTTCACATAAAGTGGTAAGACTTCATAGAACAATGTTTAGCCATTTGTCTTTCTTTGTTTATTCGTGTGTAAGTGTGTGTGTAATATATATATATATATATAACAAGACGTGAACATCAAATACTTTCATAATAAAACAGTCTTGCTGGCAGAAGAGAAAGAGGACACAATTCCAATCCAGTCCAAGAATTCGATGAAATACACAGCAATCAAGGTCTACCTTCAAATTAATCAATTTTACAATTATTTGTACCGTTCCTATGTTAAAAACCAAAAGAGATAGTTGTGAAATTTATTATTATTATTATTATTATTATTATTATTATTATTATTATTATTATTATTATTATTATTTATCTTGGAGAGGAATAAATAAGGGTCGAACTTAAGTGTGATGTTGAAGTTTAACGTGAATATCCGTGATTATGAAATGTACTTAAGACTCACAAAAATGTTAAATTTCAGTACAGATTATGTAAGAAAATCCTTCAACCTGTTTACCGATCTAAGTATTGCAGTTCTATAGGAATGTACCTTTCAATCCAAGTCTGCTTATTGCAGAGTGAATCACAGACACATTCCTTGACTGACATGAGGGTTTTAGTTCAACAGCAAGTTTTCAACTCACTTTCGCACAACATTTCAATCATCTAGTATTTCTGAGTCGATTATTAATACGCCATTTATTTTATGACGGGGCCAATGTCATCAGCTCTATTATGCGCTGTATGAAATTTCCTCCACGTGCTAACGTTAAATAGTATTTTTGCATTGTCTTGTTTGCCTTGTTCTGGAAGAGGTGAAGCTCTTATGGATGCCAGAGTACATTTAAATGGTTAACTCAAATTTTTGTGAATAGTCGTATGTCAATCAGCTTTGCTACGTTAGTAAGCCTTCAGATATTTTTTTATGAGATTGTGTCAGACATCTTAATGCAATAGTGGTGTATTGCACAGGAAATGCTTTCTGCTGGCAACATCTATCATCTATATTACAGAAGACCCGAATATACTTTGCCACCTATCCAGTGGTGATGTCCACTTCCAATATCGCCAATATTGGTTGTTTATACTGACTCGTTGATGCTGGATAATACGTCCAGACCAGAGTTAGTCTTTTATATACGAATGGTCCATGTACAGTAGCAGCTTTATGACCTTCCCTGTCATTGACCTACATGCTATCAATACTTCGTTATTCGTGTTGCTTACGTTCAGACCTTAACTGCTCGAAGTTTAAGCAAATTTTCTGCGAGAAATTCGTTGATACGAACGTAATCGATTTACAACATTTTTTTCATCACAGACAAGGAAACGTATCGGATCCTATTTGAAAGTAATAAAGGCAGTAGGCAGCATTAATAAGTGCATTCTTGTATTCTAATGTATATTCAATCGTCCTCAACCACTTTCTTTTCTAAGGATGTACAATCATTGGAGATCAAAGTTGTTATGCTATAAGCAGGGTAGTCTTAGCAACTTATAGGATCCCGGGAAAATCAAGGCATTAGTGTTTACAGTATTTATTTATGGTTGCATAGTACAGCGTACGTAGATTAGAAAAGCGCTTTGACTTATGAAGCCCCGGGCAACTGCCCAATCTACCCATGCCTTAAGAGGGCACTGGTAGTGTGTAGTGCTTTTTATAGATTTCTTGTATCAAAATCTACTAATATTGGTTAAGCTATGTCTCAGTCCATATACTAGTCTTGCTTAATATTAACAATCATTAAAACATCGGAGAAAAAGAAATATCCAGCAGCCCTTGTTGCGGCACTTTAATATACGAGGCATATCACGCCAAAATCAACTGATATCCTTCCTCGTTTTAAAGAATTAGACTACAAGTTAAATGAGGGACTGATATAAAAGCAGCAGCAGCCCTAGTAGTAGTAGTAGATAATGATGTTAAGGGTAGTGGTGGTGATGATGAAATTTTCATACTGTTTCTCTACTTTTGTCAATTTCATTGCAATATTTTTTTTTAATAATTAGTGGGATTTCGAAAACGGCACTTCATTATCATAAATGAGATTTCATTAACTACGTAGGCCGTTGACCCCTTTGTTTCCCCACCTTTCCTTCTCTATATTTCTCCATTCTGCTGAGTGAATTTAAATTAACAGTTATTTTCCTTTTTACTAGCCACGTATTATATATATTCACATGAAGTATTATTCTACATAAATACATCACTGTGTGTATGTGTGCGTGAGAGAGAAAGAGAGAGAGAGAAAATCATATATACACCATGGAAACCGAGTAATTAGCCTGGTGTGTCCCAGGGGCTGAAAGAAAATTATATACTAACATTTACTTGTTTTGATCATTAAACTGCAGTCATGTGGAGGTAGCACCTTAAAAGAGTATTAATCGAATGAGCAGACGCCGTTACTTACTGTCTTGAGGGCTAGTACTTATTCTGTCAGTTTCTTCTGACGAACATCTAGATTACGGGAACGAAAACACCCCAACACTGGTTGAGGAGCAGTGTTGGAGGACAAATACAGACACAAACGCACATACACATGTGTGTGTGTGTACATACATACATGTGCATACGGACGCATGTACATAGTTTATTATAAAATATTCCTGTGTATGTGTACGGAATACATGGACAGAGTTTCCATACAATATCAGCACCTTCCTAGCAACATAATTATCTTTTGTTCATCCTTGAAAGACAAACATTCTTCGTCCGCCATTTTTGTATGTCATTATTTTCTTTCTTTTTCCTCTCTCCCTCTCCATCTCTGTCTTCCTTTATATTTTTTATTCGCTAGTTTTTTTATTCTTTCCCTTGCATTACGTATTCTTCCTCTCCACCAAATCCTCCGTTATTTATTTATCTATTTATCATTATTATTATTATTATTGTTGTTGTTGTTGTTGTTGTTATTAAGGTAGTAAGTTGGCACGCCGGGCGAAATGCTTAGCGTTGTTTCGTCTGCCGCTACGTTCTGAGTTCAGATTCCACCGCGGTCGATTTTGCCTGTCATCCTTTCGGGGTCGATTAATTAAGTACCTGTTGCGTACAGTGATCGATCTAAATCGACTGGTACCCTCCTTCAAAATTTCAAGCCTTATGCCTATAGTAGAAAGGATTATTATTATTATTATCATTATTATTATTATTCAATTTGAAGTATTCTTTTTTTCACGTTAAAAGATTTTATATAATCTACATGATGAACATTGCCTGAACACTCAGAGGGAAAATGCATGCGTACTCATAGACGCTCAAGTACATTGATATACATTTTATTCATACACCTAAAGTTACATACACACAATTACTCACCAGTCCTCACATGCTTCATATCAATCCCTTTCTCTTTCTCTCTCTCTCTCTCTCTCTCTCTCTCTCTCTTTGTCTCCATTTCGTTTCCACTCCCTCATACACACACACATACATACCCACGCGCGCTGCCGTAGTTTACATTTCGAGGAAATATGATTTACCTAAGACCGCACCTGGTTTCCGCTTCAGTGGTTATATATGAGGAATTAGTCACTGCTTATAGCTTGTTGTTCCGCTGAATAATTAGCATGGAACCCTAGAGCAGTGCCTTACCATCCCTGTCAAACTTATGTACACCTATTTCTCTTCTATCTATCCCCTTCTTCTCCATACATATATACGCCAGTATATTACTACACACACCTGTTCTATATATATTCCTGCAAAGAGAATACTACATACACGCATACATACATACATACATACATACATACATACATATATATATATATATTTTATATATATATATATATACACACACATACGTGCGTGTGTATTTATGTATGAATGTATGTATGTTTGTATGTATTTAACAAAGTAAGTATACCTGAAAATGTGAACACTGGTGTTGTCTTGCCAGTGGTTACATTTTCTTAGATGATAAGCTTCCTTCGATCAAACTGCTTTCTTACGTTGGTATGACCATTGTAATTGGGCACTGAGCACTTATGTATGTATACATGCGATGAGAGAGAGAGAGAGAGAGAGAGAGAGAGAGGAAAAAAGAGAGAAAGAAAGGAAGACAGAGATCGGCTTCAGTGAAATTTATTTATTTAAACTTGGGAGATGGAAAACGGTTCATTCACTTAAGCAGAATTTGAACTCAGATAGTAAAGATACGAAAAGCTAACGTTTTGGCCAATTCGCTGGCTCATATA
>NC_068986.1:87387306-87388308 GCF_001194135.2 Octopus bimaculoides | reverse complement strand
ATATATATATATATATATATATATATATATATATATATATACTTACATACTCGTACATATACAGCTATCACTCTCTATCTCTATATCTCGCTCTTATATATATAATGCTTCTCTTTATGTGTGTAAGACATGTGGAGGCATATTTTAGGAATTGTTTGTAGAAATTTTGTAGAATTTATGTTCTTTAGAAATGTTAAAGAGAATTCGTTTTCTAAATATATATCCTGTTAACGAGATATATATCACTGTTTACATTTGTGCATTTTGTGTGATTGTGTTATTAGCAAGCGGGGTATCTTACATAAATATATAATAACTACGTTAAACAATGTATGTATAACACTTAAACTAAGTTATTGTGTCTACCGCCATGTATATGCAATAATCTCTTTATCTAGATTATCAAGGATATTATATATGTATATATGTATACATGTGTGTGTGTGTGTGTGTGTGTGTGTGTATGTATGTAAATACACACACTAGTGTGTTTACACATATATATGTGTTTGAGTGTCTGTCTGTGTGCGCGTGTGCATGCATGTTTCTGTTTTATCTACATTGATGTTTAGATGAAACCTGTGAAAAATAAATAAAAAGTTAAAAGTAAAAGCTTCTAATAAGATTTTCATAATTTCATAATCCAGCTATTGTCATAATGGCGTCTATTACAGTTCCGCCATATTGTTTTGCTTGCATTTTGCCTATTCGCCATTACATTCAGCAATAACATATCTATTTATCTATATGTTTACGTCAGTGTGGTGTCGCTGTTTGCGTGTCTGTGTATATCTTTCACTGTATTTCTCCATCTGTCTCCATCTATCGTTTTGTCTATTCATTTATTGCCTTTTTTCTTTAATGATTTTACTCAATATATTTGCCTGTTCAGGAAAGTTAATTTAATATTTGTGCAAAATTTAGAAACTCTTGCCGCCGGTTGCCCCACACACGTAAACAACATAAACACACTCACACAGGCACACACATACACACACGCGT
>NC_068986.1:87385151-87386252 GCF_001194135.2 Octopus bimaculoides | reverse complement strand
ATATATATATACCAAGTATATATGAATGCATAAATGTACATATATATATATATATATATATATATGCATACGTATGGACTGATACAGCGGTATGTACGTACACACATATACGTGTGCTTATTTCAATGCTTGTGTCTTATTTAATGAAGTGTTCTCTCAGTTTTTCGACAATGAGCATTTATTTGTTCCATATATATATATGAAGATTGAATATTAAAATCACAGTCCCAGTAGTTAGACTTCCATCCAGTTCCCATCTATTCCCTTTCAGGCAGAACATTCGGCTCATTCACATGTGTCTAAATCGCCAGGTATTCGGATCGATCTCAGTTTCACATGTGAATCGAAGGGAATATTTCACGCCTCTTTGCACATACACTCACTCACATACACACATATATATAGATTGTGTCTGTGTGTGTGTAGTTATTTATGCTTATATGTATATGTGTGTGTGTGTGTGTGCATGCATACATGCACACTCACACAAGCTTAGAAAACGTATTTTTCTTGATATGTGTATAAGTTCTTCCACCTTTCTGTCATAAGTTCATACTTGCGTGTTTACATATAAATCATAAAGCCATAAAAGGATCCCTCTCTCTCTCTCTCACACACACACGCACGCACACATAGACACACACACAGAGTTTCTGATGTGTGCTCGTATATCTCATATCTCTAATAGAAGGCACACGCACATTGAGTGCGGGTAGCGTCCGTGGTAGCAATAATTCGCCCCCTATTCATTTTACATTATATGTTCCTTATCTGATCCATACATCTATCTGGTCTTTGCCCATCCTCCTTACATCCTCGCCCATTACCATGCTGTAAAACCAGTGGCGCGCTGGCTAAGCGCTGATATCTTAGATGAGACGATACGATAAGCGTTAAATGGCTACTGTAAACCATGAGACATAAACCATTTAAGTTCATTTTTGCAAAGAATTATACACCGATATTTAGAGAAAACCTATTTAGCAGGAGGCATATAACGCCAATACGTCGATTTTCTTCTTGTGTGTGTGTGTGGGTGTGCGTCTGTGTGTGCTTGTGTGTGTGTGTGTGTGTGTGTGTGTGTGTGTGTGTGTATAAAGG
>NC_068986.1:87382883-87385141 GCF_001194135.2 Octopus bimaculoides | reverse complement strand
TGTGTGTGTGTGTGTGTGTGTGTGTGTGTGTGTGTGTGTGTGTATAAAGGTGTTCTTAAAGAGAAATTTTTCTGTATTTTGGTGTATAGGTTCTCGATGTGCGAATGCTAATATGAAAATAGAATAAAAAACAATAAAAGAAAACAATGTATTTACACTACAAGAGTGTATTTTAAGAAATATCTATGCATGCATATATATTGATACATATATGTATATGATGATGAGGTAGTTTGAACAGTTGTGAAGTTTATTCTACTGACACTAACTTTAAAATGACGAATGGAACCTTTTCCGTTAGTGACGTGTGTGTGTATGTACGTGTGTGTGTGTGCGTGTGTGTTGATGCATACAGAAATACACACGTCAACATATACCAAATTCTATCTCACTGCAAATTCAGAAAGGTGCATGGTTCTTCTAAAGACATTCTTTGGAGTATAAACATCTTACATCACACATCTGAATTTTGTAGTATTTTAGCATGATTAAGAAAAACGGGACAGTTTTTAGAGAGGCTCTCACTCTAATATACTCAGGAGACGAAGCTGAATCTTCCTAGTTTAACTTTCTCAGATTCAAACTTCCACATATGAAATCCTTTTTAACCATGTTCTCGTATTTAATTCTACTGAAGTTTTACAGAAGGGAATTCCACATCAGCGAAATATTGGCTGGTCGTTTAGTCTGTTGGTTGGTTGGTTGGGTGTAGAGACACAAGCTTTGTAATGTAATTTTGAAATACTCTGCCTCTATTCGGAGATATCGTCATTGAAGACATATATCTATTCATGTGCTGAATATTGAGCATGACATAGATAACTGAAATATTTAATGCTGCCACCTTGTGGCATGTCAGAAGTTAGAGCACATAACTCTAAGATTACGTAGAAATACTCATCTACAGAATAAAGGCGTCCAAACTACATGATCTTAGAAGATCTGATGACAAGATTTCGGGGCGGTTTCATTCAGTATTTCTATGTTGTTTTGAGTCGAGGCTGTTCATTTCAACAAGCGGTGCTCTACTCATTCTTCTTTATATCCCTACGTTCATTAGAGGTATGCATTAATTAGCTGAGCAAAAGCAGTGAGACTCTTGATCAGTGCTTTACAAGTAGCTTTAGGCTACATACACACACACT
This sequence comes from Octopus bimaculoides, assembly GCF_001194135.2. Taxonomy (NCBI): domain Eukaryota; kingdom Metazoa; phylum Mollusca; class Cephalopoda; order Octopoda; family Octopodidae; genus Octopus; species Octopus bimaculoides. The sequence goes on along the minus strand of NC_068986.1, from coordinate 87,383,996 downwards.
CTCTCTCTCTCTTTCTCTCTCTTTCTCTCTCCTTCTCTCTTTCCGTTTCCCCTCATTACTAAGATTTTCTCCCTTTCTTCTACTCCCATCTCTCATTATCTGCCTAATATATGTCATTGCAGGTGAGGTGAAACTAATTTAGTAAGAGTGCATATTACACTGTCATGCGGTATATCTATCAATCTATCTGCCTCTGTGTGTGTGTGTATAGCTATCTTGATATTTATCTATATCTATCTATCTGTCTGTCTGTTTGTCTATCTATCTATCTATCTGTTTGTCAATCTATCTGTCTGTCTATCTATCTATCTATCTATCTGTTTGTCAATCTATCTGTCTATCTATCTATCTATCTATCTATCTATCTATCTATCTATCTATCTATCTATCTATCGGTCTGTCTTTCTGTCTGTCTATCTAACTATCTATCTATCTATACACACACACACACACTCACGCGCGCGTGCACAAAAAGAGGGGGTGATATATATATATATATATATATATATATATATATATACGAAAAACAGCTAAATATGTCCGTTATTTGCCCTATTTTGTATTTCATTCGCTCAATGTTTCTTTGTATCAGGAGCGACACATATACTCCTGGAACGCTTAGTAAAACCAGAGACAACCATACGTTTCGAAATAAAATGAAGAAGTGTATAAAATTTATGAATATTTAAAGCATACGTGAGTATATTTAGAAACTAATCGATACATGCGTGCATATATTGGTAAATATAGACCAGTAAGAATAGGGCATGTCATTAATGAGGTCGCCGATGGCATCGAAACTTCTCTGACAGGTCAGTTAATAGATTGCTTGATCGATCGATTAATTAAAGAATTGCTTCGTTAATCGGTTTATTTGTTAACTATTTGATTAATAATGACAATAAAAGAAGCAATGCATGTATTTCCTATTAGCAAAATGGCCTTATCAGAATACAACCTCTGGACACATGGTTTCACAGCGAGGATCTTGGAAAACAAAACCCCGTATGGAGCGGGAAGGGGATGTGTGTGTGTATGTGTGTGTGTGTGTGTGTGTGTGTGTGTGTGTACACTTTCGAATACGTACACACACGCCACAGCAACAAAAACAAT
>NC_068986.1:87381196-87381462 GCF_001194135.2 Octopus bimaculoides | reverse complement strand
ATATATATATATGTATATATATCTATAAGTATGTATGTATCTATATATATATATATGTGTATGTATGTCTATCTTTCTATATATATATGCACTGCAGATTCACACATATATGCCTTTGTAGTAGTAGTAGTAGTAGTAGTAGTAGTAGTAGTAGTAGTAGTAGTAGTAGGGGAATGGATGCTGTAGCATATATGTGTGCTCCTGTGTAAGTGTGAATATATTTATAGTAAGACAAGGAAAAAAAAAAAGAAGCTGCGACTGAATAA
>NC_068986.1:87380243-87381186 GCF_001194135.2 Octopus bimaculoides | reverse complement strand
GGGGGGGGGGGGGAAATACGTATATGAATAATGGAAATATTATAAAGATAAATATAATAGACAATATTAAAATAGAATAGGGGATAGATACAACAAATAAACGTCAAAACTAATACATGCATGCACACATATGTATGTATATGTGTTGTGTGTATGTATATATGGATGGATAGTGAGAAACTTCATTTTAGATGACAGCAGCTACATGTACACACATATATATATACAGGCATACACATACATATGTATATATAAATATATATGCATATATATATATATATATATATATATATATATATATATATATATATATATATATATATATATTCTTATGCACACAGTTACATTCATATATAAATACACGTTGATAGTAGCTTCCTTCTATTAGAGGGAGCCACTGACGATTGCTATGTCCTGGAGGCAAACGCTACAATTACTCGTGAACTGCAAAAAAAGACAGCGAGAACATAGCATCATACGAAGTCTTAATGAAATTCTTATAAGAATAACATGCTAGCTCGGGGCGAAGATATCGGTGAGGGGTGGGGGTTGGGGAAGACTTCTGCGTGTATGTGTATGTTTGTGTGTGTGTTTGTGCGTGTGTGTGTGTGTGTGTTTTGATGCGAATGAGGCGTGTGGAACATGGTTTGTTGGGGGATGTACCAACGTGCTGTATGAGTGTGAGTATATATATGAATGCGTAATATAACATAATCGTACGCATGTGATGTGTTCGAGTGTATCTGTGCATGTGTATGTACAAGCATACATACATTTATATATGTATATTCATAAAAAGAAATTACTGTGTGAGTAGAAATATATGTGCGTATGTATATATATATATATATGTGTGTGTGTGTGTGTGTGTGTGTGTATATATATACACACACACAATAAGTGTTTTTTTGCATATATATACTTGACTTGACAAAACAGCTTT
>NC_068986.1:87378835-87380020 GCF_001194135.2 Octopus bimaculoides | reverse complement strand
TATATATATATATACGTACATACATGCATGCATGACATATATGCATGTGTATATACATATACATATATATATCTGTGTGTATGAATTATCTATATATATATATCTTTATGTATGTATATTGAATGGTTGCACACGCTGCATGAGAATACGAGGAGGTTGGTATTTGCCCAAACTACACGAAACCAGCAATCAATCAAGCACCCGTAAAAGAATAAGAAAAACAAAATAAAACACCCGCGAGGAATACAGCCTCTCTCTCTCTTTCTCTTTCTCACCCTCATTCTCTCTCTCACCCTCTTTCTCTTACGCCCTCTCTCTTTCTCTCTTTATTTGTTTCCCTTCTCTCTCACACACGTGCGCTCTCATAGACACACTCAGAACATCTAAAATAAATATGGGGTGCCCTTCGTGTGCGGAGCAAACAGAAAGAACATGACTTAAAACAAGTGAATATCGAAATGGTCCTGGGTAGCAGAATGCTGCAGGGGTATGTTAGATGGTGTGGCTTGCTTGCGTTGTGGGTGGTGTTAGCAACGAAAGCAGGCATCTTTCGACAAGCTCCGTTTACTGCGGTGTAAAACGGTTTGGTGGGTGCAGTGATAAATATCAGGCTATAGAATGGATTGGCCCCCATATCCGTTTATAATTCATTTGCAGCGATGGGTACGTAACAATAGCGATGTGACGGAGTAATCCATTGTATACAAATATGTGTGTGTGTGTATCTGTGTACAAATATATATACATCCATATACATATATACACATACATATATGTGTGTATGTGTACTGTTGCACTGCCAATCTGAGATTGAGTTTCTCATTAATCCTTTCTTTTTCTTTGATAAACGCATTTCTTCTCTTCTTTCTTTCTTTCTTTCTTTCTTTCTTTCTTTCTTTCTTTCTTTCTCTCTCTCTCTTTCTCTCTTTCTCTCTCTCTCTCTCTCTCTCTCTCTCTCTCTCCTCCCCTTCTCTGTTCGGGTATATGTTCTGTACGTATTTGTGTGTGTCTATGCATATGCGTGTGTATGTACGTATGTATATACAGTTAAGCATGTGATGTAGCGTTCATCCTGCACGATTTCCATTCTGAATAAACCGAAATTATATACGTATATATTACACACACACACACACACACACACACACACACACACACACATATATATATATAAATATATACATA
>NC_068986.1:87377094-87378704 GCF_001194135.2 Octopus bimaculoides | reverse complement strand
TATATATATATATATATATATATATATCATGTATATATATACTCATATATGGTCAGTGTATAAACCACGTTGATAATACACTGCAAATCCTACCCGGGCCTAACACCCGTTCGTTCACTCCCACCAACACTCTGTATCCTTCTCAAACTCTGTCTCTCTCACCGTCTCCCTCATCCATTCCTTCTTCCTTACTGTCTACTACACAACACATTTAGAATCATGTTAACCCATAGACTTTCTGGAAAACTATATTTATAGATATGTATGCTGTCTTATACGTGTGAGCGTGTGTACGACTATCCGGACATGTCTGTATGTAGTTTGTATGTGTATGAATGGTTGTGTGAGTGTGTGTGTGTGTGTGTTGCAAATGCATATATGTGTGTATGTGACTGCATAAATTTTCCTTGCATTGAGTGAAAATATCGCCAAGCTAGTGTTATGGATCGTAGTAGTATTATTAGTGAATATTGTAGAAATGGTCACTACTACTACTACTACTACTACTACTACTACTACTACTACAGCAACATTGCGTTGGAATGTGATGAGGAATGGAGGTTTTGTATTAGTGATGATGGTAATGGTGGTTGTACCAATACTAATGTCTGTGTTCGTTAACACAGTACTATTTTGTAGTGGCTGAGCGTCGCACAAAATATGTCTTGTGGTGGTATTATCTAGTGACAGCCCTTTCTTTTTCTCTCTTCAAAACCTGCTGAGGTCAACTTTTACTTTGTCATCTTCCGTGGAAGATGGACGATTGAATAAGTAACAGCTGAGCACTGGGGGTCGATGTAATCGAGTAGAACCCTACCCGAAGTTTCATGCCGAGTTCCTTTAGTAGAAAGAATACACCTGTAGATTGGAGATCAACACTTGCGGGGGGGGGGGAACTCGTGGCTTGATGGTCAGGGTATATCTGATTCTGCAAGGCTCCTTGATTGGCCATAGTTGGAATTTCTCTGTTTTCGGGAGGACTACATCGCTCAGGAGTTCAAAAAATAAGTATAATTCGTATCCTTTTATCGCATTCCACTCTCTTTTCCTTTTCATTTTCTTCATCGTTTATGTAAATCCCCACACAAATTGTTGACTGTTCTAGTGATGCCTCCCTTCATAGATGCCCTTGTGCCTATTAAAAATCATCATCATCATCATCATCATCATCATCATCGTCGTCGTCGTCATCATCATCACCATTGTTATATATTTTTTTAATTATTATTAGCCACGGGGATATCGATGAGGAGGGTATCAACATCATCATAATTATTATTACAGTGATGCGAGCTGGCAGAATTGTTTAGCATGCCGGGCAAAATGCTTAGTAGTATTTCGTCCCTCTTCATGTTCCGAGTTCAAATTCTGCTGAGGTCGACTTTGCTTTTTATCCTTTCGTGTTCGATAAATTAAGTACCAGTTAAGCACTAGGGTCGATGTAATCGAATATTTCCCTCCCCATAAATTTCAGACCTTGTGCCTCTAGTAGAATGGATTCTTAAAATGATGGTGATGAGGGTATTATTAGTAGTATTAGCAGCAACAGCAGCAGCAGTAGTAGTAGTAGTAGTAGTAGTAGTAGTAGTAGTAATGGTGTTGTTGTTGTT
>NC_068986.1:87370967-87377084 GCF_001194135.2 Octopus bimaculoides | reverse complement strand
AGCAGTAGTAGTAGTAGTAGTAGTAGTAGTAGTAGTAGTAATGGTGTTGTTGTTGTTGGTGGTGGTGCTGGTGTGCATATTAAGAAATAGAAGAAAAGACAGAAATGAGGACCGTTTCAATTGGCTCAAAGTCTTTGATGTCGAACAAAGAAAAAAAAAGAAGTCATCACAACGGCGACAGAGCTAACGATCAACAGAGACGGTGACAACTACGATGGCGGCAATAATGAAGATGATTACAATGATGATGATGATGATGATGATGATGCATTGAATAATAGAAATTATGAGCTACTGCTGCTACTACTACTACTACTACTACTACTACTATCATCACCACCCTACCGTTAACAATAATGTCAGTAACAATGATGATGATGATGATAATAATAATAATGACGACAACGATGATAAATGATGAGGGGCTGCTGGTTTTGAGCAATTAATAAAAGGACAGTGGTAATTAACAAAGATTATTATAATTACAACTGACGACTAATGGTTTTAATTGTCATTTATTGTTATAATTATCATCAACTACGGCATTATCATTTTTATTGTATTATCCGCAATAATAATTATAGTCACAATAGTAATTATAATCATAATATTGATGATGACAGCTATGACGATGAATGTGATGATGATGATGATGATGATGATGATGATGATGATGATGATGATGATGATGATGATTGTGTTTGGTGTTTGTTGTTTAGCCACCGGACGTTCCGGATCGAGCAAACCTATGATCATAGCTATTCCTGCAAGGGCATTATCAAATGTAAGAGCATTGTGTCCAGTGTAAAGTTCGTATGATATGAGGGGAGATTTTGCTGATGTTTTTCTTCTCGTTCCACTTTTTGCATCAACCCCCATCGCATTTTTCTTATGCTTTCTCCATAGAGTAGCGCTCTGGTTTTTAAATACAACTAACGATATTCACTGATGCGAGAAAGAGAGATTGCTTGGAGAGACATAGCATGTTATATAGGTCTACCAAATTATTGTATCTCTACAGCATGAAACTATAAATAAATCTTTTAGGCCTAGCGTATATTAAATGATATGGATATATATATATATATATATATATATATATATATATATATATATATATATATATATATATATATATATATATATATAGATACACGTGTGTGTGTGTGAATATGTGCTAAGGCGTATTTATGTGTTAGTGTTTCTGCACATACACACAAGCATACATACATACATACATGCATATATGTAGCTGTGTGCGTGCAAGAGGGCAGAACTACTACTACTACTACTACTACTACTACTACTACTACTACTACTACTACTACTACTACTACTACTCTACTACTACTGCTGCTGCTGCTAAGTCTATATCACTAGAATAGCAATGGCAGTAAATGTATATAGGCTACTTACGTTACTCTACATTAGGTCTACTCGAAGCAGTCATCGATTGTTCCAGAAATAAACTATAAATACAAAACCAAAACAAAACAAACGAAAAAAGAGAAGGAAAGAAAACATCACACTTAACGTAATTGTTAACGAACACAATAAGTCGACGGAATTGATATGATATGTTGTAAATAAATTGGGCAATGGAATCTTTGTTGTGATGTGGCAGATGTAGTGGTGTTTTGTGGTGGTACTGGTGGTGGTGGTGGTTGTTGCGCTTTGTATTATGGTCCTGTAAGCAGCTCGTGCGGCCTCCTTCTCCTGCTCCTCCTCCTCCTCCTCGTCGTACCACTACTACTACTACTAATAATAATAATGATAATAATCGTCACTTTATTGGCCACAAGGGCTGAACACTTAACAAAGGACAGAACAAAATAAGGGACGCGCGGGATTTAGCACAAAAACCGACCGGCACAAGGTCTTAAATTCGGGGTAGAGGGTACAGGTTAGTCGATTACATCGACACCAGTATTCCACTGGTACTTAATTTATCTATCTCGAAAAGGATGAACGGCAAAGTCGACCTCCACAGAATTTTAACTTAGAACGGAAAGACGGACGAAATGCCGCTAAGCGTGTTGGCATGCTAACGATTCTGCCGACTCGCCGCCGCGTACTGGTACTACTACTACAAATAATAATAATAATAATAATAATAATAATAATAACAATGATTCAGGGACCTTTTGAGCGGGATGAGCTACTCGACCTACTACTACTACTACTACTACTATTGACAATATTGGTTTTTAACTACAATATAGGGCCCGGTATTTTAGCAGAAAGGTTTAGTCTAGTGATAAGGTTGCCAACAGTGACATTCTTCGGGCTTTTAAGTGACAAAAGAATTACTTTGAAAAAACGATCTCCCTGCTATATCATGTGATAATATTTTATAAACAATTACGAAATCCTAAAGTACATGTACACATCTGACAGTCCAGTAATAACAAAATTTAATTACTAAATCAAAGATTTGTCACAGCGAGATAAACGTATTACTCATTACTAATATTGTTGATTGTCTTGACCTCATTACCTAACGAATACATTGTTTATTTCTTTTTCCGATCCTGGAGAGATTGATTTGTAAATTGACCTGAGCAGTTCACTTTACCTTATATCTGAGTTTAAAGAGCATTGGTTAGACGAGACACTACTTAGCAGGTGTGGAAAAAGAACAGCCAGAAGGAGACTACCTTGACCCATCTTATGTAGAGCAGTGTTTCGCGACCTGTCATGGCAGTATTTTCATATGGCATAGCGGCAGGCGGACAGAATCGTTAGCACGCCGGGGAAAATAATTAGTGGCATGTCGTCTGCCTTTGCATCCTGAGCTCAAATGCCACCGAGGTCCACTTTCCCTTCATCATTTCGGGTTCGATAAAATAATTACCAGTCGAATACTAGGGTCGATGTAATCGACTTAGCCTCTTCTCTGAAGTTGCTTGACTTGTGCCAAAACTTGAAGCCATTATCTTGATATGGCGTCGAATTCTACAGAATTAGGTTTAAGTAATTAATTAATAAGTGAACACAACTTGCAGTGAAGTTTCATTAACACTTGTTTCAATTATACGAATTCTATATATTTTGGCCGTGTATGTAAGGCTGAAGGATACATTTTGTGTGAACGTGGAAGGAACTTGGAAGTAGGCCATGATACAAAATGGTTCAGAAACATTGCAAAGGCTCGAAAGATCAAACATATCTTTGATATTAAACTAGTTGGAATGACAAACTTACTGCCTTTTGTATTTCCAGGAGAGTACGTGTGTGTGTGTGCGTGCGCGTGCATGTCTGTATAGATACCACTGGGAGGCAAATTGAGACACAGTATTTTACAAATTATGCAAAAGCAACACAAAAGGCAAAGCATTTATTTCATATAAGACTGGTCTTTATACCATCGTCTCTTTCGTCGAACCACCAGGTTACGGGGGAATAAACAAACCACCACTGTCTGCCAGGCAGTGCTGGAGGATAATCAAAAGCAAAGATAGATTCATAGGTGTGTGTGTGTGTGTGTGTTCTTCAGTTTTCGACAACCAAATCTACTCGCAAGGCTTTGGCCGGCCCGGGCTATGGCCCAAGATGCCACCACTCAGTGGGACTGAACCCGGAACAATGTGGTTAGGAAGTAAACTTCTTACCACGCATCCCTTTCAAGATACAGCGAATTGCGGTTGGCAGGGAGCGGTAGCCAGATAATTAGAAGGGAGATGACGGTTCGGGCATAGACATGTTATTTTTTAATTTTGTTTTGTTCTTGTTAATTACTCTTGTAAACTATTGGACGGTAGAGAGCTTTACGTCTCAGACCGGAAGTGCTGTTCTCGACGTATGAAGTGAGATAGCGTTTTTTTTCCCCTTGCTTTTTCTTGTATCTCCTTTCATTTTCTCATGTGTTTTGTTTCTTATCTATCTATCTATCTATCTATCTATCTATCTATCTATCTATCTATCTATCTATCTATCTATCTATCCGTCTGTCTCTTTCTCTGTCTCTCTGTCTACTTATATCTCTTTGTCTTCCAGATTAGTGTTTCGTTTTTATTTTTTATTTTTATTTTATTCTCAATCGATATACTTTTCTAGTCATTCTTCAATGCAAATACATTGATGTACACATACACGCACGGACACGTGCGTATATATGTATATGTACACACACACACACACACACACACACACACACACACACACACACACACACACACACACACACACACACACACACACACGCACGCGCACACAGACACACGGAATTGTATAATATGTATACATTGACAAATACAAAATGCAATTGTGCTACAGACAGTTTAAAATTGTATGTCTAGCAGCCATGATATAGCGATGATCGTCTTCAAATTCGTGTTGTCTTACAATCCTTTCTTTTTAACATTTCATATGTCTTTTTTATTTTTTTATTAAACTTCACACCCCACCATTGCATACACTGCTGATATAAAGGCGTCACAAAGAGCATAATAGCATACGTGTAATACGTAACGCGTGCGTCTGCCTATGTCTTCACACATGTTTAAGTTTATACATGCGCTTTCAGATATTAATATACACATATATACACACGCACATGTGTGTGTGTGTGTGTGTGAGTGTGTGTGTGCACATGTATGGTATAATTGTGCATGTAAATATAAGCGTGTTTATACTCATACGCATAGACAGCTGTGGCCATATTCAAATTTACATAGTGGCATATCTGCACGAATACATGCTCACGTATGTGCAGCAATAACTTTAAGATATACATACATGCGTAATATGCAGTAACTTTGTCCATCGTGTATACTAAGACACTTTGCATGCGTCTATACTGGTTTGGACACACCCTGATGTCCGACTGTATATTCTACTATTTGTCTGCGGGTGTGTACGTACAGAGCGGGCGACAAATGTATTTACACCCGTCCTTATTCGATCCCATGTAAGCCGCAAAATTACTCACACGTATATCTATATATCGACGGTAATTCAATTTGTCGTCCGTCTCGAATGTTCGCACAAAGAAAATACAGACGCTCGTGTGCTCAGAATACACACACGTGTGTATATCTCTAAACAGGTGCACACGTCTTCGCGTTTGTCTGTATATATCTACATATACATCTATATATGTGTGTGCGCGTGTATACGTTTATGTATGTGCACACATGTCAGTACATAGATAAATATATATATCTATGTTTCTTTCTATCTATCTATCTATCTATCTATCTATCTCTCTCTCTCTCTCTCTCTCTCTCTATATATATATATATATATATATATATCAATATATAGATAATATATATGAATATATCAACACACATACACATATATATTGCGTGTGTGTGTGTGTAATATATACAGTTATATAATACACTGTGTGCTTGAGTATTTGTGTATCCACTCGTACATACATCTAAAATCAAACTGAAGAACAAAATTGCACATATATACATTGGAAATACGTATTAATTGGACAACTACTGTTCCGTGTATAAAGTAAGGATAAAAAGGGGAAGAAAAATAAAACAACGATTCATATAAATATGAAAAAATAACAATGAAAATAACAGACAAAAAAGATGGGTTTTTAGCCCCGCTTAAGTCCCCCTAACACGCACCCTTAATCTGTTAGAATAAACATTTAATAAAAGAACAGGACAGCCGAGCAACCATTAAACAAAAGCAAAACGTGTCGTTTGGGCAAAAACGAGAAATTACGTCGCCATTTTTTATTCTTGTTGACTGCTGCTTATTATTCCCCCTTTGTTTTCTTTTTTTACGTTTTTAAGATGGCGTATTTCTCCGTTGCAATCTGTTTCACGACAGTCATATGCCATCTGACGCTGTGTTTTGTCATCAAACTCGACGATCGACTCCCACCTCTCACCGTCACACTTATCTCTCTCTATCCACGTTTTTTCCCTCATTTACACATTCGCTTTCTCTCTCTCTCAGCCTTCCTACATTACTCTCCTATTATTACTACATATATATATATGTGCGTGTGTGTGTACACACATATATATACACACATATATATATATATATATTATGTATATATGTATATATATATTTGAATGTATGTGTGTATATATATATATATGTATATATATATTTGAATGTATGTGTGTATATATATATATA
>NC_068986.1:87367547-87368008 GCF_001194135.2 Octopus bimaculoides | reverse complement strand
TATATATATATATATATCCTCATAGACACACGCGCGTAAATACGCACACATATATACTGGGATATCTAATTCTACAATTGGTTTTGTTTTTCTTTATTCCACTACTTTTCTTCTCTTTTATTCTTCTGTAAAAATTGCCCGCATCTGGAATTTCAGAAGAAATATCCCAGAATTACATCCCCTCCTCTCGTGACTGTTAGTTTCTTTCTCCGCCAGAGCCATAAACATATTGCAACAGCTGTGTGTCTTCATCTCAAGAAACACCAATACAAACGAATTCCATATGGAGGCTGGCTAACCTATAACGATACCATTATTTTCCTTTTTGACTTACTGTCTTCTTTTCTTTTAATCAGGCTATTGTTATTGGAATTCTATTATTATTATTATTATTATTATTATTCAGTTCTCTCTCTCTCTCTCTCTCTCTCTCTCTCTCTCTCTTATATATATATTTATAT
>NC_068986.1:87365044-87367535 GCF_001194135.2 Octopus bimaculoides | reverse complement strand
ATATATATATATATATATATATATAATCATCGTTTAACGTCCGCATGAAAGGCGGACGTCAAACGATGGTGATGAGCGGGACTGGTAGAGGGATGGTTAAAATGACTTGATGTATTTAGTTTCGTTGCTTTCACGTTTCTGACTTTGAAAACGTTGCCGGGGTCATCTTTGTCCTTCCTTCCTTCCTTCCTTCCTTCCTTCCTTCCTAGTCCGATAAACTAAATATCGCTCAAATACTGAGGTCCATTAAATGACTCGGGTTGCTTCTGCTTAAAATATTTGCTGTCGTGTCTGTGTTTGTAAAATCTTTTTTTTTTTGCAACGAATTTTCTAAGGAAGCTCTTACACGCTTTCGTATATAAATGCCAAGCAGTTACTTGTGGTGATCCTCTCTCTCACCTATAGCTATTTAAAATGTGAGAAAATATCTTTTACATTTAGTACAGCTAAATATATTAAACTGCGCAACTGAACCGCTACCCTCAAAATTCCTGGTCTTGTGCCTGAATCCCAGTAACTTCCAATTTTTATTCCAGTCATTTTGATCCTAGGTTCAGTCCTCGCCAAGTTCAGATACGCCTTCCATCTCTCCAGGGTCGATAAAATGAAATAATTGTTAACGGAATTTGAGGGTATTCGACTACACATTCTCTCCATAAACCAGAAATCGTCATCGTTTTTGTTATTTTTATTACCATTATTTTTTCGGGTGGTGATGTGGTAGAATCGTTGGAGCAACGAAAAATGATACTGTGCAGTATTTATTTAGTCTTTATGTTCTGGATTCAACTTCATCTCTCATACCATCGGGGTCGATAGGATAAATGTTTCTATCTATCTATCTATCTATCTATCTATCTATCTATCTGTCTGTCTGTCTGTCTGTCTGTTTGCTTTTCTGTATGCTTGTTTGTCGATCTATATACGTATGTAGATATACATACATGATGTTTGTGTGTGTGTGCCACCTTTTGTGCTCGTGTGCATGGATACATATACGTGTAGATTACAAATTGCTTCCATATTTTATGGATTGTGCATAGACGAGATGAAGCAGCAGACTTAAAGAGATATTTACCAATATTATTTACGCCCCTCAACGTAAGACTTTCAAAGTTTTGCCGGTGAAGAATTTTACCTTTTTTACCATCTCAGCGAAATCGATAAAATCAATAGCAATGATATGTTAAAACAGATTTAATCGAATACGCAGTTTAATTCATATATTTTAGCTGATGTCAGTGAACTATTTGAGTCTATTCTTTTTTATATATTCCATCTCGTTCATATTATATCTATCTATCTACAGTTTTGTTTAAATATTTATGATTTTACGCTCGACTGAGAAATTGGACACACCACACATACATACACTGCTCTCTAAATCGTTATAAATTCTTAGCTGTTCCAAAATTTTATTCTATCTTCTTACAAAGGAAAGAATAGTCGAAGCATCCACTCCAAATTTTTATCGACTTCTCTCGCTCTCTCTGTGCTTCTCTCTTACACACACACACACACACACACACACACACACACACACACACACACACACACACACACACACACACACACACACACACACACTTGTTTCAGTCATTAGACTGCGGCCATGATGGGGACACCGCTTTAAGTCAGAGAAATCGACCCCCAGCACTTATCCTTTGTAAACCTAGTACATAGTCGGTCCTGTTCTTTTGCCGATCCGCTAAGTTACGGGGATATTAAAACATCAACATCGGTTGTCAAGCGATTGTAGGGGGCCAAACGCAGACACTAACATACATTACATACATATATACATACAAATGCATGTATCTATGTGTGTGTTTGAGTCTATAAAATCCACTCACAATACTTCAATCTGTCGTGGGGCTATAGTGGAAGGCATTTTTACCGGCCACACTGTGGTACTAAACCTAAGATCACTTGGGAAGCAAGCTTTTTACCACAGAGACACACCTGCGCCATGAATTGTGCGTGTGTGTGTGTGTGTGTGCATTTACTTAGAAACAGACATAAGTGTGTGTGCAGATGTATGTCCATGTAAGTAACTATATATATATATATATGCGAGAAATATTAACATACACATATGGAGAAGTTTTACAGAAACAGAAAATAAAATACGAGAGGTGGGGAGGTATTTCAAGGGTTAAAGTTAATAGGAAAAATAAATGAATTGTAAAAGGGGGGGGGTGAGGGTGTGTAGCTCCTGATGGACAGATGTGTTTTGAGGCTTGTAAGCCCTGGTTTAAGTAAACAAAACTAAAACATACATACTCTAGGCCTGGGCGTCATCTCAGAAATTAAACATATTTGCAGACCAACGTATAGTGTATGTTTATATACATAATATATATTCATGCATATCTCTGTATTTATGTATGTGTGGTCGTATATGTATGTGTGGTCGTATATGTATGTGTGGTCGTATATGTGTGTTTGAGAGAGAGAGAGAGAGAGAGAGAGAATAGTCTATGTATATTTA
>NC_068986.1:87364317-87365034 GCF_001194135.2 Octopus bimaculoides | reverse complement strand
ATATATATATATATATATATATATATAGATGCACACAAACACACATATATACATATGTTTGTCTGGTCGTATGTGTGTGTTTATGCGCGTAAGGGGTGACTCCTGGTACTTAAACTAGAACATACAATGTCAAAAATTAAGAATTTATTAAAATTTGTTTTATTATTTACACTAAATTATATATCTTAGAGCACAGTGACCAGCAGTTGACAACTTCTGATAGTCTGGTCAGTCACGTGATCACGTGATATATCTTAGCTAAGCACAGCATATTTCGCTTTCGTGCGGGAAACACTACCAATGTGTATGGATGGTTGTAAGAATAGATGGATGGATGGATGTAAACACGCGCATTAAGTTTTTAATATATATATTCTCTATAAACTCGTACAGGGCTACAGCAGTTTGTTTAATTATTCTAATTTGTCAATCATTGCACTGTTATGCAAATTAAGCAGGCCAATTGAGTGATGTTCGAGTATACACTATAAATAGGTATAAGTTAATAAATTCTCATAGTGGTGATATGCATCCGTTCCCTGATAAAGCCATATGAGGACTAGAAACTACGTAAGTTCAACTCTGCTCGGTCGAAAACCACAATTGTAGCGTGGGTTATTTGTTTATAATTAACAACAAGGCATACGTGTACAATAACATAGGCTATGTACCATAGCCATATATACATACATATATATATATATATATATATATATA
>NC_068986.1:87356998-87358785 GCF_001194135.2 Octopus bimaculoides | reverse complement strand
TCCAGCATGGCCACAGTCAAATGACTGAAACAAGTAAAAGAGTAAAAGAGAGTAAAAAGAGTATATAGAAAGACGAAATACTCAGATGTCGGCGCAATAGGATCGAACCTTGAGCTGCTTGAATACGAAGCAAAGACCTACATCACGCACGCACGCTTGCGTGTATATTTGTATATATATATATATATGTGTGTGTGTGTGTGTATGAAGATACAAATGTGTGTGTATGTGTGAGTTTGTCTCGTTCGATCGCAATATTGCAGGTCAAAACCGATGTGACCTCTCAACTCTCACCTACCACCTCTCCCCTTGCACTATGACCGTTGTCATTGTCTTTTAATATAATTTCCCTTCTAACCCATCCTCCTCATCATCTTCTCCGCTCCTTCATCTTTCTCAGACCCTAGCCTCCTTCCTTTATCTCTTCCCCTCCTTACATTTGTTTTAAGCACTACTTAATCATCATCATCATTGTCTAATTGTTGTTGTTGTTCTTCTTCTTATTATTATTATAATTATTATTATTATTAGTATACTTTACTTTGCTTTTTTACGATTGATATTATTTGTTGTCTTTTTTTTTCTTTCTCTGCGTGTAATTTTTTTTTTCTCTTTGTTTCACACCATTTACCCCGATATCCTCCTCACTGTGGGCGGCACCTCCACGTGGACATTCAGCCTGCTGAAAGTAGCTGACACAAATCACAAACAAGACAAACAACATCTTAGCACATTTCACATGCATAAAGTGACCCTAGTTTCACTTCGCATAGGAAAGTAGCGACGAGATGGTCGTGTCTGGAATGTCCTTTGACCGTATGGGTTGTTCGAACCTGGCTGGCCTAGGGCCTTAACATTACTCACCCAGTCGCCTACCCCAGATATTTCTCAGAACTATCTATAATATACCCGTCGAGTTACGTCTTCTCTACTATACATTCTAGACTCTCTCTCTCTCTCTCCTATCAGAATAACAAATAACGCCCCACACCTACATATATCACAATGTCATATAAGCTTACACTCATAAACATAGACAGACGTGCACGTACTTGCACATACACACGCATTAAAATATATCTTATGTTTCATATATGTATTAATTTATCAATATATAACACTCGCACACGCCATATCATTCATTCATAGGAGCGAAATTTTACACATATAGTCAGCAAATACGGCTCAAAACATAGAGCGACACACATACAGAAACAAACACACACGGAAATCCAGATACCATATACATACACACATAAATTCATACACAACACATCTACACATATTTAATATATACACACTCACACACAAGATCGAAAAGTCCCGACATCGGACTAAGAGTGTCAAGAGGCTGTCAAACATTGAGAAACTGCTCTCCCAAGAGATTTTAACATGGTTTGACGTGAATCACCACTCACCCCTTGTTTTCCCAGTCCCGTACACCCTGCTGGTTTTTCCCCTCCTTATCGCAACACCCCTGCCGAACCTCACACTAAGCTGTTCCACATCCAAAATTACATCGCACCTCCACATCCACCAACCTCGATAGCATCTTTTTCTACTAATTACTCGAAATTTTCTCTGACAATCATATTATATCTCTAAACATTGCCAGCTATGGCACATTCTCTCTTCCTCTTTTTTCTCTCTCCCCAACCCCTCCTCTCTCTCTCTCTCACTCACTCACTCTTTATTTATATTTGCATGTTTGTGTGTGTGTATACATAAATACAGACATAGTTTATATATTTATATGTGCCTGAACGTATATATATATATATATATAT
>NC_068986.1:87351804-87356578 GCF_001194135.2 Octopus bimaculoides | reverse complement strand
GAGAGAGAGAGAGAGAGAGAGAGAGAGAGAGAGAGAGAGAGAGGGGGGCTCAGTACATATACTAACATACACCTTTATTCACTTCAACAATTTTATTTTTTCTTTCTCTGTTCACCACTCTGATTCCGATTACAGCCTCTGTCAACCCACTCTCCAGTTCACTCATCGTCCACTTCACCACTACACCTTGAACCCCACCTTCAACCCTCAAACAACGAAATGAGAGGATGGCTATGGAACAAACCAGACGGAGCACGTCCATCAAGAAGAGATTTTGTATTATTATATCTCTCCATATCGCCATCATCCCTGACTAGCATGGCGGTCATATTTGATGTTTACTCTGTTATCATCAACAAAGCTCTCTTTTTCTCTTTCCTCTTAATTTAATTTTCTCTTTGTCTAACAACATCGCTACCACCACCTACGAATGCAAAAACAATTGGCAATGAGATAGTATCACCACGTAGTAGCTTGATCGACTAGAAATAACAGGCAAATGGCCCTCCTTTCATTCCATCTCTCACCATCATGAAACAAAAGACGCTGGATAATATAGTTAGATGATGCTTCCGGGTTCTTAGGCTATACAAAAGGGCAGAAGATAGTCGCACTTTTCTTCGTATGGCTGCTCGATCATAGCAGGCCCTGGGGCTGAACAATAACATCACAACCTTCTCTCTTGTTGCTCGACCTTATACAGAAAGAGCAACGGAATTGTCCCAAACTTACAAAGTACGTCTTGAAATGCGAAGGACATAGTGATTAAAAAACAGTCTAACAAAATTAAAACAAATCAAAATTGAATGTATGCATTTACTTAGAGGTTAGTCTGACGATGACTGACATACGGGCTAAACACTCCAACCAAGGATTTTGGTTTCAAATTCTGGCACAGAGCCAATGGTTTTTGAGGTGGATTGAGTTGGGTTGAGATAAAATGGTGGGGTGGCGAAGCCGATTACATCGATTCTAGCACTGGTATTTATTTTATTGAACGGCAAATACAACCTCGGCGGAATTTCAGCTCAGAACAAGAAGACGGACAAAATGCTGCCAAGCATTTTCTCCGGCGAGTTACGGTTGTGTCAGCACAACCAATATTAATATATTAATAGACAACGCTACTTTCTTCCTCCATCTTCTCCTTATTTGTCCACCTTCCATTGTCTTTACGTTTGGCTTCATACCATTATTATTATTTTTATTATTATTATTATTATTATTATTATTATTATTATTATTATTATAATTGCTGTTCCTGTTTTTTTCTGGTTGGGATATTAAGCTGTGCCTCCTCATTCTTTACAATTTCTTGCAGCTTAATTTTTTTCTATCTCTTATTTTATTGATCATTTGCTTACAAATCTCTCTCTCTCTCTCTCTTTCTCTAAAAATATATATATATATATTATGTGTGTATGCATGTTTTTATATATGTATATATGGGTGTAGATGTGTGCGCGTGTGTATGATGCGTGGTGTATATATGCACGGATACGCATACACGCACTTCGTCATCCCAATATCCTGAATCACTTTATCATAAAATCTCTCTTGTCCTTTCTCTCTCTCTCTCTCTCTTTCTCTTTCTCTCTCTCTCTCTCTCTCTCTCTCTCTCTCTCTCTCTCTCTCTCTCTCTCTAGCTCTGTGGTACCACTTCTTTTTATCGTGAGCCCTCCTTATCCCTTCCTTTCTTCTCTCCCTTCTCCCTACATCCCCATCTTCTGTCCCCCTTCTTCTCCTCTCCGCCGTCACCTCCTTCTGAACACTTCCCGCGTCGTCCACTCATCACACAAATCCGTATTATTTTTTAATCACTCATTCTCTTAGCATCCGTCGTCGTCCGTAAACATTCTTCTGTTGTGTCCAGCCCACTTTCTGCCCCATCATACGATATTTTGATTCCATCAAATCTGCTAGGGTGTGGCACATATTAATAATATTGTCTTCACTTCCTCCTGTCAACGTCTCTTTTTCAAACCGTAAACTACAACAAAACACGCATGCTGCCTGAGGGAGCTGTTTCCAGCGGGGACTATGGCGACTAGACTACGAAAACTTGCGCCAACATTTTCTGTCTTTCGTATAATTCTTTCCTCTCACCCCGAAAATATCGTGCTTCCGAAAGTAAATATGTGTGTATGTGTGTAAGCTTGTATGCATACATCTATGTATTTATCTACACATATATAGATAGATATAATGATATTTGATAGCCAAATATAAGAAGTGTGTGTGGGTGTATTTATGCAATGTATGCGTTTGTATATATATATATATACACGCACACATATGTGTGTGTGTATCGGTGTGTATGTATATATTGTATGTTTGTAAATATATATATATATCTATATAGGTATGCATATATGTAGATATACGTATGTGTGTGTGTGTATTTATGTATATGGCTGTGTGTGTGTATTTATTGGTATATTTAAACAACATTATTGAGTTTCTTAGTAACAAAGTCAAAATGTTATGAATATACTAATAAATGCAGATGTTATAAATAATGTTCGCTATTTAATTTCTAACCAAGCCGTATCATATTCATTGTGTTCGTATGAATTACTTGCATTGCACACATACACACAAAACACACAAAAACACACACACACAAACATCAACGTATATATGAACTTCATGCTACATAATCTCGCACACTTCGTAAGCACTATCATGTCATACAAAGTCATACAGTGAATATTGGTAAATGGATCGTAGGCAAATAAACACACGAACGAGCGCGCGCATAGACAGACACCCGCGTCCAAAAGGATCCTTTCGCCTTACTGAGCTTTCTCCCCATGACCTCTGGACCTCTCTTGACCCAATAGATCAGACATGCAATGATAACAATCAGTTGACCTCCAGATGTTATGACCTTTGACATATTCATTTTACTCTATTTTCTTTCCTTGATACTATCGTCTTCCGGGATTATATCAACCGTCCCTGTCTCTCTCTCCCCCTCTCTCTCTCCCCCTCTCTCCCCCTCTCTCTCTCTCTCGCTTTCTTTTGTTCCATCACTCTTTCTTTTTCTCGCCCCTGTTTCTTCCTTTCATTCTTTCCGTCTATCTTCTCTTCTCCCATCTTCTTATACTGTTTTCTTCACTCTGTAAGACTCGGTTATCTCTGAGTATGTACATGCATGTATGCCTGCAACTTTGTATGTATATATACATACGTGTGTGTCAGCGTATAGAATCTAGAACATATATCCATGTATATATAACAAAAAGTTATGCGCGCACACAAAGGTGTATATATATATATTAACACACACACACACATGCATACATGCATATATACATACGTGTATATATGTGTGTGTGTATGTGTGTGTCTGTGTACATTACTTCACTTTAGCCCTTTACTTGTTCTTTCTCAATCCGTTCATCTCCTGACTAAACTATATTTCGAAGTATATCCACATCCACCCGTTTTCCAACCCTGTTTCTCACAATTTATCATTTTCAATCCACCGCTTCTTATTTTCATCTTCCTATGTAAAAGAGTTCCATCACCAGTGTCTTTATTGACTTCCGTTTTGTCATTGCTTAATCACGACGACTACCACGACCACAATCTTCTTCTTCTTCTTCTTCTTCTTCTTCACCATCACCATCGATGTCTACATCTCCATTATTACAATCACTGTCACTACCATTATCATCCATCGCAATCAACATCATCAACAGCAGCTTCAGCATCAGCAGCATCATTACCAACATCAAGATCATAGTCCCCATCATCTGCCTTGGGGAGCCATACACACTTCGTCACGTGGCCATCTTTCTTTCTATTTACGCCATTTTCTTTTCGTTGTGTTACTCTCTATCTTCTGTTTAGCTTCGTTTGGTTTGCTGTTTTCTTTTCCTTCAAGTTTGATATTTTTTAAGCTGACCTTCGTTGAATACATAATCTCTCTCTAAAGCGCGCGCGCGCACACCCACACCCACACACACACACACACACACACACACACACTCATCTCTTCTCTTTGTTTCCCCATTTTATTTCTTTTCTCTCTAACTTCGCCTCGTATTGACACGCTCATGAACACACAGTCACAGACAGAGACATACACACACGCATACACAGCATCACAAACACATGCATAAATCCATTAACAGTAGTATAGAGAAATGCATGTGCATTCGACAACACATGTGCGTTGCTACACTTCAGCGTAAGTTCTGAAGTTGCTTAGTCTGACGGCAGTTTCAAACTACTGCTCAATCCTACGTATACACATGCTTACATACATACGCACGTACGGACGTCTACACGGGACTACGCATTAGCCAATAAACAGTAGTACATGCATATACGCAGAGATCCATATTGTATAACACATACACATTAATAGTTTTCAAATATACATACATACTCATATACACTAAGCAACTTTTACTTTGTTTTATTTTATTCTTCTATCTCTATTCGCTATATCTCCGAACAGACAAACAGACAAACAGACACACACGCATATGCACACACGTTCACACATCGATGAAACATTCCATCTTTGGATCAAGCAGTTTTACTGACAAACGTCCATCACAGCAATTTTCCTCATCTTCATCATGAATTCTCTCTTAAATTACATTCACTTCCATGTCGTGTCTTCTTCTTCTTCTTCTTCTTCTTCTTCTTCTTCTTCTTCTTCTTCTTCTTCTTCTTCTTCTTCTTCTTCTTCTGCTTCTTCTTATTATTATTATTATTATCATCATCATCGTCATTATCACTTTATCAATAATAATAA
>NC_068986.1:87350176-87351096 GCF_001194135.2 Octopus bimaculoides | reverse complement strand
ACATGGTTCTGGGTTCAGTCCCACTGCGTGGCACCTTGGGCAAGTGTCTTCTACTATAGCCTCGGGCCGACTAAAGACTTGAGTGGATTTGGTAGACGGAAACTGAAAGAAGCTCGTCGTATATATGTATATATATATATATATGTATGTGTGTGTGTGTCTGTGTTTGTCCCCCCAACATCGCTTGACAACCGATGCTGGTGTGTTTACGTCCCCGTAACATTAGCGGTTCGGCAAAAGAAACCGATAGAATAAGTACTAGGCATCCAAAGAATAAGTCCTGGGGTCGATTTGCTCGACTAAAGGCGGTGCTGCAGCATGGCCGCAGTCAATTGACTGAAACAAGTAAAAGAGTAAAAAGAATAATAGTAATGATGATAATAATAATAATACTAATACTAATAATAATAATAATAATGTTGTTGCTGCTATCTGTATTTGTATCTCTGATTATAATAATTGGTGTATAGTGGTACTTATGTTTGTTGTTATTATTGCTGTCGACATCACTGTCATCATCAGTATCATCATCGTCATTTTCAATTATCTTTATATATACGTGTGTGTGTGTGTGTGTGTGTGTTTATTTTTTTATGTTCCATTTTGTACATCGTCCCGCATCTCAGACTCTTATTTTTCGTCTTGTCTAACATTTGTCATCAGTTTCTACCCGCATAAATATCACGCACCCATCCTCAACCGCACTCCAGCTTTTTTTTTTTTACCCTCAGGTCTTCTTCACTCACCCACAGTCACCTTGTTCTCTAGATTGTCACTCACCTCTACCAGAAACCTTTATTTAATCCGTCACTGATGCCACCCGTTAGAGCACTTTAAGTATAGGTAAACTTTGCTTCTGGGTGACAACTTTCGAGGGAAATTTGTATAATTATTTTTGTTTTCTCTCCGCCCCGCTTCA
The DNA here is from genome assembly GCF_001194135.2 of Octopus bimaculoides. Classification (NCBI taxonomy): domain Eukaryota; kingdom Metazoa; phylum Mollusca; class Cephalopoda; order Octopoda; family Octopodidae; genus Octopus; species Octopus bimaculoides. The sequence goes on along the minus strand of NC_068986.1, from coordinate 87,350,177 downwards.
T
>NC_068986.1:87345018-87347518 GCF_001194135.2 Octopus bimaculoides | reverse complement strand
GTCTTGGCAGGGCCAGTGGCTGATGAATACGACTGCGTTCTATGGTTTTATGGTTGACGTCAGTCTATGGAGGTGGAAAGGACGCGAATGTATTGCTTAATGAGTGGAAATGTCGCTGCACATGTTGGCTGTATACGTGCACAATTTAACATATGTCTGTACACACACACACACACACACACACACACACGTACACACATTTATGGACACACACTAATACATCGAGACGAACACATCTTGCACACATACACACAAAGGTGTGGGTGGTGGGGTGGGGGTGGGAGGCAATGCTCTACATATTTTTTGGTCCCTCCTTTACATAGAATAGAAAGATTAATATCCGTGGTGTGGCTGCATGTTTAAATTTGAATTATTGGCGAGAATAATTAAGCAGAATTCATGGCCCCACAGAGTATTTCCGTATGGATATATTGCAAGAGAATGGGAGGTTGATGGACAAAGCTATATGAATCTGTGGAGCATTAGAATGAAAGCAACGAATATATTTCGGTAGGAGTGGCATAGCTTTTAACAATTCAAGAATATAATGTTTCTCTGAAGAGGCGCATGTGCGCTACTAAGCTTTGGCGATTGGCCATCGTACATTCGCTTGATTTACGTCCTAGCATGGGTTAGATCAGTACATTTTATTACGGCATTGTTCTAGAGCCGGTAACAGCGTAGTGAATTTAACTGAGGATGTATTTCATCGTTAATCACGTGGTGATTTGCTGAAAACTAGTATACTTTGGGAAAGAAATTGCTCTAAAAATGAACAAGCACATCAGACTGACAAACAGACAGACACAGAAACACACACACATGCACACACATACACTTTCTCTCTGTCTGTCTCTCTCTCTCTCTCTCCATCTATCTATCATTCTGTCGATCCCTGTATCCCTCTCTTACTTTCTCACTCTCACTCTATCTCTAACTACCCATTTATCTCTCACTTAGATGGTGGTGGCGGTGGGAAAGATAATGATGATGTTGATGCTCATGCGGACAACAATATTGAGAAGCGAGATGATGTGGAGGAGTAGGAGGAGGGAGAGACGCGGAAGAGGGGGTGGATAATGGATAGATTTGGAAATAGAGAAGGATATGGAGATATTAAAATATGAGAGGGAAAGCAGATGGAGAAAAATTAGATTCCTGTTTAAAAGACGAAATAGCGAATAAGATTTACAGACAGACAAACACACACAATAGAGAGAGGGGACAGCCATTTTTTCCTGAAATAAACACGTGCATATGTGAGTGCAATTATCCGCTCACGCACAATACACATGCATATAGTTTTACAGACACATATATAACGTTTGCACCATACGTTTTTAAAATGCACACATTGGAGGATGAGTGCTCGTATATGAATTATTAAAAGCATTACCGTCTCTGAAAACAAAGACAAAGAGAAAAAAAATAAAAGGGAAATCACGGCAAACAAATTAAAACAATTAAAACGAATATAAAGTAAAAATAAGTAATAAAATAAAATTGGTAACAACAAATAAACAATTAAAATATAATAGCGTAATAATAATAATAACAATGATAATAATAATAATAATAATAATAATAACAATGATAATAATAATAATAATAACAATGATAATAATAATGATAATAATGATAATAATAATAATTAGAATAATAATAAAACGAGAACAATAACAAATACATGAACGACAACAACAACATTATTATTATTATTGTTATTAATATTATTATTAATAATAATAATAATAATAAATCGCGCGCCATAAGAAATACATCAATACCAACAACAACAGCGACGACAACAACAACAACAACATTACGGGAGATGAAATTTTCAACAAGCATGAAATTTATTTTCTAAGCAAAGACAATTCAGCTGTCCTCTGTTATTTCCATGTGATTAAACATGGTGTAGGATGTTCCAAGAACAACGTCGAAGATGAACGACAATGACAACAACAACAACAACATTTAAATAGTTATGGCTGAAATAAATAAATGGATATGAGCGGTCCGGTAGTGGTATAGATAGTGGTGGCGACGACTGTGGGTGGTTTAAGTTGCTAATAGCAGTTAGCTTAAATATATCCTTATACACATACGTGTCTATACGTAATACATGTGTCTGGAACATATACATGTGTGTGTGTGTGTGTGTGTGTAACAGAGAGAGGGGAGAGAGAGAGAGAAAGAGAGAGAGAGCGTATTTGTTCAAATTTGACAATATGACGATTATGTTGCAAACCAGAAATTGTCGTAAGATGTGTAATTTGAGCTTGAAATACGATAAATAAATGATATCGTATTGCTGGTTAAAATATGCCATGAATAAGGAAATTCTGAGTAACTTCAGTAAAGCAATCACCCAGCTTCGAACAAAATAAATATACCACTCCCTCTCGTGTATTATATATTACATTACTCATGAATAACATCACGCGTACATAACGTATGTTTGCATCAATCTATCGAGATATATATATATATATATATA
>NC_068986.1:87334831-87344983 GCF_001194135.2 Octopus bimaculoides | reverse complement strand
GAACAGTGATAGAAGTTTGTAAATATAGCTATTTGTGAGCGGTCAACTGTAATTTTATATATTTTTGATTGCTTGTTCTTTTGTGTGTGTGTGTGTGAGAGAGAGAGAGAGTGGGGAGATAAAACAGATAGGGAAAAAAAGAGTGAGCCTGAGTGTTTTGAATGAACACCGTGTGTTCATATTGCTGATGGGAAGACTTTTCCGACGAGGGAATTCATCCATGGAAATTAGAACAGCATGGATGTATCTGAAGGAGACTTGAAACAAACGCTCAGTCTTGTCTATAAATGGCTGACGTCATCTCTGAAACGAGGCAGAAGTGGTTGGGAGCTGGCCGAGGTGGAGATAGCATAAGGCGAGGAGTCTTCAATAGAAGTCGAGGAGTGGTGTTGATACACTTAGCAATTAACATAATCAGTAGATATGAAATGAATCCCTTTATTTAATCGTTTGTTTGTTTTAATAACACCAACATAATATCGATGTCGAGGATTATAATAATAATGCTACGAATAATATTTAACATTTCAGCTTGCACGACTGCTCTTTCGGGGTTCTGTTGAAGAATATGTGACTAAATGCTCTTAGTACGGTGCTTTACCATTTTCACGTGACCGTGATAACAATCTATAGAGGTAATAAACGTTGGACCTTCTGTCCTTGCGTTGAATCCCACTGCGTGGCTTCTTCGGAAAATGTCGAAGGTGCAAGTGTTTCGTAATATAGACCCCAACTGACCAAAGACTTGTGCATGGATTTGGCAAAGGAAAACTGAAATAAATCCGTTGTGTGTGTGTGTATGTCTTTGTATCCCGCCCATCCATCAGTGTTGGTTAGTTTACATCTTTGTAACCTAGCGATTAGGCAAATGATGTCTATAGAATAGAGACCATGCTTTAAAAGCTCCTCCAAATTGGTGCTCCAGCATGACTGCAATCCAATGGCTGAAACAACTAAAAAGTAAAATGTGTGTGTTTGTGTGTGCATGCATGCGTGCGTGCGTGTATGTATATTCACATCGATAAAAAATAGTCACAACAAAACCAGTGTCACTATGTTTGCAAGGCAAGTCTAATCGGCTTGGTTTAACAACTCAATGATAAAATTATCGATTATTTTAGTCTGATATTCGTACTGGAACTAGGTCTTCAAGTGGATAAATCAATTAAGGAAGCAACATCAGCAGTAATATTCTCATAGATCAATACAATATAGCAAAATCTATTTAAAAAAAAGTGTTTCAACTGATCAGGCTCCATGAGAGAAAACGAGAGAGAGAGAGAGGGGGAAAGGGGGAGAGAGACAAAGAGAAAAAGAGACGGACAAAGAAATAGAGTGGGGAGAATGTGTGGGGTGGTGAAGGAGTAAAAGATTGTGTGATATGGTAAGTGCCAGAGTAAAGTAGGCGGGGAATGAATAAAAGAAGAAAAATCGTAGCGAAAGTAATTAGAATACCACGAAGAGAGAGAAGGAAAAAGAATTTTTCAAGACAAAATATATCGGCCGCCATGTTTGTACACTACTTCTCAACTCCCCTCAGACTAATAAGGTGGTGGTGGTGGTAAATTTTGTGAAGATAAGTGGTGTTAAATATAATGATGCTGTTAATGATGATGGTGATGATGGTGAAAATGGCAGTTGTAATGGAGACATTGGCTTCACATTTCATTCACAGCCATAATACAAAAAGTGCTCTCTGGTTATTTTTGTAAACTTTATTCAACAAGTCAAGGTTGAGTTTAGTCAGGGTCGACTGAACTTAGAGACATACCGCCATTTTGAAGCCTATGCATTTGTGCGGGTGTGTATGAGTATATATGTATACATATATATGCATATATGTATGAGTTTGTGTATGTGCAGGGCGGGACTACCGTTTGTGCTGTTTGCAAAAATGCAACGTCATACTCTTCATTGCTGAACATGTTGCACACTACACGAAACCTAATAGATATATCTATAGGTGCGCGCGCGTGTGTATATATGTGTGTAAAACTGCATATACACAGACTTGTACCTTTGTGCAACAGTACATTATAATTATTATAATTATAGTTATTATTATTATATATAAGACGGCGAGATGGTAGAATCGTTAGCCCGCTGGACGAAATGCTTAGCGGTATTTCGCCCGTCGCTACGTCCTGAGTTCAAATTCAGCTGAGGTCGACTTTGCCTTTCATCCTTTCCGGGATCGATAAATTAAGTGCCAGTAAAATACTGGGTTCGATGTGATCGATTCATCCACTTCCCCAATATGGCTGCCCTTGTGGCAAAATTTAACACCATTATTATTACTATTATTATTATTATTATTATTATTATTATTATTAGATATAGAGTTCTTTACTTGGATACGTATTCAAGTAAAGAAATCTTCTCTCTATATCTATAAAAACTTCTGTTGAGTTACTTCAGTCCTACATAAACTATTATTAAGTGCCTCCCCCTTTGGGAGTTCTATTTATTTATTATATCTTTCTCCGTTTTCTTCCTCTGTTTAGACAAACTTTCCTACCTTTTCGGACAAAACCTTTTGTAACCTTCGTCCTGTCTTTGTCCTTATATGTTTTTGATTGATATTAGCCCCTGTGGCCAATAAAACGAATTTATTATTATTATTATTATTATTATTATCAATATTTTTAGTTAAAATTTCATGTTTATATAAATTTTCTAATTTTGTTTCTTTTCTTTTTTATCTTCTGTAGGTCAGTCTGCTTCGTCTCCCAAGCGGGCCAGTGGTGATGCCCATGTTTGTGGCAAATGCAAGGAAGAATTTCTCGATTTGGCAGAATTTCTTGCACACAAAAAATCCTGCACACATCTTCCACAGCAACAAACTGAACAGCAGGATGATGTTTGTTCTTCTGAAGTAGATCCAGATGGCGACTTTCAAACACAATCCCCTTACACACTTACTCTTCATGAATCCGAAAATTTTACAAACTCAACGGAAGTAGCCCTTAAAAGTATCACGGACTCAATAGACGCTACGTCCTCTGCTCCTTTTTTTCTACAGCTCAATCTCGACGGTAAGATAAATCACAGAGACGCTGATGATATCGTTGATGAAGAGATGGATGATGTTGACGATGATGATGATGACGGCGGCGATGACGTTGATGAGGACGACGTTGACGAAGGCGGCGGTGACGGCGGCGGAGGAGGAGGAGGAGGTGGCGGCGGCGACGGTGGTGGTGGTGGTGGTGGAGGCGGCGGCGGTGGAGGTGAAGACGACGATATCATCGATGACGAAGATGACGAAGACGTTATGAATGACGACGATGACGATGAAAACGTCATCGACAACAGCAACAACCCCAACAACAGCGAAAGTGAGAACAACCTCATCAACAACAGCAGCAGCAGCAACAACAACAACAACAACAACAACAATGACAACGACGTCGACGACGATATTGACGACGGCGATCACAACCTTGTCAGCAGCAATTCTAACAATAATAACAACAGCAGCATCATCAACAGCAACAGCAGCATCATCAGCAGCAACAGCTTCCACAGCAGCTTCAGTAACAGCCATCATCTATATCATTTACATCCCCATCATCATCATCACCATCATCTCCACCACTCTCTTGCTAATAGTGCCAGTGTTGGTGCAACCAACAGCCTGAGGATGTCACCAGAACAATGTTCGGACAAGTACAACCCCTTATTACTAAATGGGGTCGAGAAAGATGCCAGCAACTATGATATAAACGGCAGCGAGTTTTTACACCTTGACGAAGGACGGAAATATCTCTCGGAATCAAACCCTCAACTACCTCACTTTCCACTTCATCCTTATTCGTCAAACCTTATAAACGGCGCCAGTACTGGAGGCAATGTTATTATTGAACCCCTGCCCGAGACCAGAGCGGCGGTTGCGCAGTTTGCCGAAACGAACAGCGCTGTGGCAGCGGCAGCAGCAGCAGCGGCAGCAGCTTCTGCCGCCGTCACCGCCACTGATATGGCTTCCTTGCGCGCTTCTATTTATGGCCTCCATCAACAGGCCAACGCTTTCATTCAATGTGTCAACATGTTTGAAGAACGTTTCATGGCTTTTGCATCGAGTCTCGGTTCGGGCCCCACCGCTGCTGCAGCTGGGCTGCATTTGTTGAATGGCCCCTCATCTTTGAACCCACCAGTAGTAAATACCTCATCAGGTCTTCTTTCGACGGCTCTCCCGTCTTCTATTGTTAGCGGCGGTGGCAGCATTAATGGTGGACTCGGTGGTAACGGTGGTGTTGGTGTTGGTATTGGTGGTAGTAGCGTTGGGGTTGTTGTCCCGTCTGCGACGGGTCAGCAGCAGGGTTCGATATTGGATAGTGCATCTCCTGCTGTTGCTGGCAGTTTAGCGAATTCGCTTGAAGTTGTGGCCACCACTGCAATACGGCACACAACGGCGGTCCTCAACCAGGCCGGCGGCATACAGACTCAGTGTCATGCACTGCCACCTAGTGGACATCAAATCTGTAGTAGTAACAACAGCATTAGCAGTAGTAGTAGTGGCAACAATAGCATCATAAACAGCAACGTGGTTGGTTGTGTGACTGGAGGTAGCAGTGTTATAAGCAGCAGTGCAGGCAGTGGTAGCCATCACCATAACCATCATCATCATCATCACCACAGTACAACACCAATTGTGTCGTCCGTAATACATCATTTACATCCGCACCAGGAAACTCATGAAAGTACTCAGTTACATACAAACCTCACATCCTTGCCATCATCACACACTACTTCAATGGAATACTCTCCTTATCACGGTAAGTACACCTCTCCTTTCTCTCTATTCAATATTTTGTTTGTGGTATGTCTTATGAAATGCACCTTAGGCGGCCACCACTGGGCCTTATGTCGGGTTATGTATAACAAGTGATTCCTGAATCAAGTAAAACCAACGACATTTGTGGCCAAAGTATGAGAAGATACTTGAATCATTAGACAACATATGTTTATAATATACATGTATGTGTGTGTGTTACAAGCTGTTCCTCTTTTCTTTTCATATTAATTGTACCACCACCCCGGGTTTACTTTATCGATGAAGATATATCAATATGAGCTCTTTGTGTAATATGCGTGATTACACATGCACGCACACAATGATTTCGAAATTGCTTAATAAAAGTTGTATGAAATCAATTTAAGATGAGATTTGAAAGCAACCGCATGAAGTGTTGTTTATTGGTTGAGCAATTTACACCATTGTACATTTTCATTTTTCAACTTGTATATGCAAATATTGTGTTTGTGTGTGTGTGCGCCCGCATGTGTGTAAGTGTGTGTGAGGTTATGAGAGAGATGTGTTATTGAAAACGCGACTATGCTCCAAATTAATCTTTTCTTATATGGGTCTTTTTTGTTTTTCGTATCATTGTGTAAGACCTTTCCACTTTGCTTCAATATTTATCTATAGAAAATATCAACCGATAATACATCTATACTAAATAGAGTTCCCTACAGATATATAGAATTTATAATGCAATACATATATATTATAACAAAAGAACTAAAGTTTACACTCGTCAGATACAAGATAAAAGGTTACTAATGAGGTGTAATTCTAATGACCAAAATACATGCGTGATGGCGTGGAACTCTAATAGACAACTTTTGGCTGTACAGTCTGCATAAATTAGTCATTGATTGTAAAAGTGGTAATACAGATGCCTGATGAACATTTATTACCTGATGAAGGCACCCAATGAGAGAATCTGGAAACATCGGTAATATGTAGGAAATTTATTATTTCAAACTGCGAGGATTTTATACTAAGATTTAAAAAATGACACAGACAGACACTCACAAAGTAAATAAATAAATAATAATAATAATGATAATAATAATAATAATTTAGAACATTGTCATGTTTTGGATATAACACGCTTGAATTAAAAGCTGTTCCCCGTATAAGGTATTTTGTGTATATATGAACATAATTCGCATTTCGTCTGATGATCGTCAACGTCAACTTCGAATTAGTAATATATATATATATATATACATTCGAGACAAGTATTCTCTGTATGGAATACACTTCGAACTGCTCAAGAGCGGGTAGAGGAGCAAATGTAAGGACAAGCAAGTTAGGCAAGTCGATATACAAAAATTATTAACACATAAAGTGGACATATATGTATACATATAAAAAGTCCGTCTCGCACAGAATAAAGGGGTAAAGCAAGAGTTTTAAGAGCCCAACAGATGTTTCTGTGCGGGCGGGGACTGTTGGATCGTAAGACTCTTACTCAGCGTCTTTATTTAGGACGGACCTTTTTATATGTATACATGTTCTTTTATTTACAATTAAACCTTGGGAGAGGCATTATGCCGGTAATAAACACACGCACTGGTTCAGTCCTTTATTAATTTATATAGTTTTTTGTTAAATTATTTCATTGCACTCTTGCAATGAAATAATTCTTTTATTTGTTTTATTTGTTTCGCACATTTGACTTCGGCCATACTAGAGCACTGGCTTTAGTCGATCAAACCGACCTCAGGACTTATTCTTTGTAAGCCTGGTAGTTATTCTATCGGTCTCAAATGCCGAACCATTAACTTATTGGCATGGGGGACAAACACACTCACATATAATAAATAAATATATATATATATATATATATATATATATATATATGCGACGGGCTTCTTTCAGTTTCCTTTTACCAAATCCACTTACAAGACTTTGGTCGTCCCGAGGCTATAGTAGAAGACACTTGCCCAAGGTGCCACGCAGTGGGAGTGAACCCGAAACCATGTGGTTGAGAAGCAATCTTCTTACAAAGTCACGCCTGCGCGTGTTTGCGTGTGTATATATATGTGTGTGTGTATGTATATATATATATATATGTGTGTGTGTGTGTGTGCATGCATATATGTGTGAGCGTGTATGTATGGAGGTGACAGCTTTTCTGTTAAACGTAATTCATAATAATACAACCGGTTCGTGTTTCGAGTTTTTATCTGTACCCTGAGTTTTCCTGTATGGTATTTCAAATTGAAATTTAAGATGTCATTTATTTTATCATGCATCTCAGTTTGAAGGTGATTACATTTTGGTCATAGATAGATCTTCACTGTTTCTGTATATGTATGTATGTAGATAGATAGATAGATAGATAGATAGATATGCATATATATGTATATGAGAGGTTTCTACACGGATTGCATATGCAACTTCAACAAACAATGCTTTTCTGAAACTAATGTAAAGAACACTCCTATCAAAAGTGATATGCATTGGGACGGAACTTGGGACCTCATAGCTGGCCGAGGGGTGAAGGTCTTAACCACGCAACCATGACTGCGATTAGATTGGCTGCACAACTTGTGAATGTCGAACTCTTGATGGGGCGATGCAAAAACTCGGAGTAAAGTCCGCCAAACTTTAAAAACTTGTTACAAGTATTTGAACATCGTACCATGAGTGTTGTTGCTATTATTATTGTTCGTAGAATCATTAGATTATCGACGGAAACAATTCTGTGCTATAATTTCTTGTTGTTCTTTACGTTCTGAATTCTTGTCCTACGGAGGTCGACTTTGTCATTCATCCTTTCGCGGTCGATAATATAAGTACTAACTGAACATTCAAGTTAATGTGATTCACATACTATCTTTCCACTTAAATTGCTCGTTCTGTGCAGAATTCGAAACCATTATTTTGTTGTTGCTGTTGTTATTAAGGCAGTCAAATAGCAGAGTCCTCAGCATGCTGAGCGAAAGGCTTAGCGTCATTTCGTCCGTCTTTATGTTCTGAGTTCAGATTCCGCTGTGGTCTGCTTTGTGTTTCATTATTTTGGGGTGATAAAAAAAATCAGCAATTGAGCACTGGGATCGATGAAATCTACTAACCCCGTCCCCCTAAATTTCAAGCTTTAGGCTTAGAGTAGAAAAAATAATTATTATAATTATTATAATGTTCTTGTTAATGCGTGTGTGTGTGTGTCTGTGTCTTCGTTCTGTTCCAGTGCAATCTCTTTGTTCTGCACATAATATCACTCCAGTCCCGGTCTACCATCTCCCCGTTAGTATTGATAAGACTCATTATTATTTCTCTTATAAATGTTCCCTCCATCCCTGAAATAAACCATATGTTCAAACCATCATCCTCTAACACTTCCAGATCCAGCAGCACATAGAGCATTCGAGAAGTTTTACCTTCATTGAAAAAAAAAAAAAAAAAAAAAAAAAAAACTCAAACAAGAAGAAAATAATGGGAGCAACAATACACGTTACCGGAACTGCTGCTGCTACTCCTTCTACTGTTATTGAGAATGGTTTTGCTTTGCACGAAAGCAACACAAATGCAACATAACATTTATAATAACACATAGTATAACCTGCAGACAAGCAACAAAACGTAAGTTTTGTGTGCGTTAGGTACCTGCATACATATAAATAGTTAGATATACATATGATTTTATAAAAAAATATATTTACGTATTACTATAAAGATAACCGAAGCTTCGACAAATTTAAATCTCCCATAAAGCAATGGATCTACTTCCGTTTCTTAAAGGAAATTAAAAATGTGAAAAATGCTTCCATGGTGTCTGATAAATATGTTTCTTTTGTTTTTTGTTATTTTGTTTTGTTTGTTTTTAATCGCAATTTTACTAACAACCAACTTTCTTTAGTTCTTTTTCTTGTGCAAGCACTTGTCCAAAGATTGAGTCCTTCGTTTCCTTAAAACCGAAATTTGGAGATTTGAATTTTGTATGGCACAATATGAAATCAGCACAAATAAGAGTTCTCAGAAATCGATTTAGAACATTTCTTTTAGTAAAACAGGGCATGTGAATAAAGTTCTCAACTGAAGATAATGGTAAGTGTTGTAATTAATAAGTAGGTTTCTTTCCTTGATAAAAATCCCCGTCACATCTATTGGAGAAATACCACCGAGAAGATGGGATTACTCTAATTTCGGGTTAAAGAAATATAATGTATGGAAAAAGTAGTATATATTGACAAGGATGAAAATTAAAAAAAGGCTTCCGACGTTGTAGAATTTGAACTGGAGACTAGACGAAGGAGAGGATTCAAACTCTTCTCCACAAACTCTGTTACTAACACAGAATAATGAAACGTAAAGGAGACACAATTCTGATTGTGAGACAGATAGAATAAATACTAGACTTACAAAGAATAAATCCTGGGTGCAATTTCTTCGACTTTAACACAGTGCTCCAGCACGGCCCCAGTCAAATGATTGAAACAAGTAAAGGAGAAAGAAATAGAAAAACAAGAATGTATATATCTGCATGAGTCCGTTGTAATCCCCGCGTGTGTGTGCGTTTGTATTTATAATATTTACGCTGGACTTAAAGAGCAATGATATCTAAGTTGTATGTCATTATGTCTCGTAACGTAGCGGTTCAACAAAATCTCGATAAAATATATATTTTAAACAAATATTAAGAGATGGGTTGGTGAGCTGGTTATATTATTTATTGAAACATTTGAAAGCGGTGCTCCTGCGTGTCATATAGTCCAATGGATAAATCCATTATGAGCATGTAGTCCCGTACGTGCTTTTGTGTGTGTATGTGTGTGTGTGTGCATGCTCTGGTTATTTATGTTATGCCGACTGAGTTATGTCGTCTCTATATAAATGTGTAAATATCTACGTGTCATTTCTGTTCTGACTCAATATATATTGCCCATTTATTATTGTTTATTCATCGGAAAATGATAGCATGGAGAAAAGGATATCACTTTGCACAATAAGTTTAGAGATTCAGGCTTGGCACAATATCTCTCGGGATCTCACCTGGCATAACATCGCAAGATATATCACCTAAAACAACATCATACCAGATTATGTTTCAATCTTATTTACCATGCTCACAGGCATGTTTTTCCAATGTATTTTTGTGTGGCCTTCATTCTATCGTACGTGTGTATGTCTGTCTATGCTTGTGTGTGTGTGTGTGTGTGTGTGTGACTGTGTGTGCGCGCGCGCTTGTCAGCATCATATATTTGTGTCTAATTTGTAACCTACAATACATTGACACTAACAAAGAAACATGCTTGCATGCTATACGTTTGTGAATGTATGTGTGTATTATATATATATATATATATATATATAATATACATGTGTGTGCGACCATATGTATACACACAGATGTATAT
>NC_068986.1:87333975-87334576 GCF_001194135.2 Octopus bimaculoides | reverse complement strand
TGTGTGTGTGTGTGTGTGTGTGTGTGTGTGTGTGTATGTATGTATGCGTATAATCATAAATACACATCTATATATACCTACAAACATACGTACATGCATACATATATACATATCTGTCTATCTGTCGATACATACATATATATATATATATATATATATATATATATATATCAGAGAGAGAGAGAGAAAAAGCAAAATGTCAAAGGAATAACCAAATTGTAAGCTGTTACTCAAGCAATCAACTATGAGTCCAGTTTATCCAACAGTGGAAAAAGCTGTAAACTTATGACGTTCGGTTATTCCTCTGGCATCTGTTATCTTACTGCCGCTCTATACCCGACTAACGTTTCGTTCCAAACAGCACGAATTTTTTAGTTCTACACCAGGTTAGTAATATCGTAATGCCTAAACGAAATATTAGCACTAGTATGTATATATATATATATATATATATATGTGTGTGTGTGTGTGTGTATGTATTCATATATATCGTTTTGTTACTTCTGCCTATGTTCCCTATAGCTGGTAATTTAACATGAAATCGAAAAATGACCCAAGTACACCATTAGTTATTTTATGTACTTCATGTCTTATACCTTAT
>NC_068986.1:87332539-87333710 GCF_001194135.2 Octopus bimaculoides | reverse complement strand
TATATATATATATAATTGAGGTAGTTGGACGCAGTTCGAAATCGAAAAGGAAATAATTCACCGTCACTAAAATGTGACGCTACAGGGAGCTTCAGTATTGTTAGAAATAGGAGTTGGGGAGGTTGTGTTCCCTGTCAATAAATAGAAAATGTGCTTCTCTGCCTACTGTTGCTCTTTGCATCCTTCGTCACATTTTACACACACACATATATATATATATATATATGCTTATGTATAAGCTAATGCATCGATAGATAAGGTGGGTCATTTTTCGATCTCGTATTAAATTATCTGGTATAGGGAACATAGACAAAAGTAACAAAAAATATATATATACACACATATGAATACTCGCACAAGCATGTAAAAGAAAGGAGCATGCACACACCTGTCTGGGTCTGTCTTGGCACCTGACAAGCCCTGAGGCAAATGGCATGACAGCCTGTTCCAACTACTGCAGCTGTTCCATCTAGCTCTTTTGTGAATCTTTGTCACTGCTTGCCAATTCGCAATCCAGGTTGCACATAATAGCAACAGAAACAAGAAGACGAGGGTGGTAGTAGAAGTAGTAGTAGTAATACTAATGATAATAATAATATTAATAATAGTATTAATAATAATCATAATAATAATTATAATAATAATAAGCATGATATTAATAATTATTTTTTATTTCTCCGATGGTGACGAATAGAAGACATTACGATGACATTTTAATAGCGGTGATGCTTTTACATAAAGAATGAAGACGACAACAATGATAATAATGATGATGATGATATCCTGATATTAATAACAATGATAATAATAGTTATATTGGTATTAATGTCGTAATTTAGTAACAGCACGTCTCAGCAGATTGTGTGTGTCTGTGTGTGTGTGAAACGTAGTTTGGTCTGATGAAATTGATTTTGACGTTTTATAGACAGAATGAAAATGACAGTGCATGAAATAAAATAGATGATGGCCAGGACAATGACGATAATAACAAGGATTACAATAGTAGTAGTAGTTGCAGTGTTCCTTTCTGTTGAAGAGCGTCGGCTCGAAATGTAAAAGACTCTCTCACCTTCCCGAGCGTCTTACTAAACACTTGCTTATTGTTAATACACCTGTCTTCGTCTTTTTGTTTTCCTTTAAATTTCAACTATATATATATATATATATATAT
>NC_068986.1:87330662-87332529 GCF_001194135.2 Octopus bimaculoides | reverse complement strand
GTGATGTGTGAGTGTCTTTTCTTCGTTCACCACTTCCGATCCAACCTTCAACTCATATCTTTTATAATTAAACCCCACCACATATCACAATTGGCAATAAATAAATACGTATATAGGATGGCTCGTCAATAATGCTAAAAAAAAAAAACAACGCCTACAATAATACATACACACACACAAGCGAGAAAGAGAGAGAGAGTAACGTATCTTCTCTTTCATTCATTGATGCTGTAGCTCAGTGCTATCTACATCCCGTAGGGAAAAATCAAGCAATATGCACATCGGATGAAAGAGAGAGAAGAGAAAGGGAAAGAGACAGAGAGAAAGATATACAGACAGGCTGAGAGAGACACAGAAGTGAGGGAGAGAAGTGAGATAAACAAGGGATGCGAGGTAGTGAGTGACAAGGAGAGAAAAGGTGAGGATAGGAGTGGAAGTAAATGGCGGCAGAGGTGACAATGGAAGGTTAAATTTTCATTTTCTTAATAACAAATCGACAACATCGCCATTATTGACACCGTCCTCACTATCGGAAACATGAAAACGAAAGAAAGAAAGAGAAAAAAAAGATTTAGAAAATAATAACAATGCGAAATGCACTCTTAAACAATAGTCAATAGTGATGCTGTTGGTGGCTGTGGTGACTGCGGCCGTGGTGACGACTGTGGTAGTGTTGATAATGCTGATGATGGCGATGACAATAATGGCGGTGATTATGATTGTGAATATGACGATGGCCGCGGTGGTGGTGGTGATGATGATAATGGTGTTGTTATGATGGCGTCGGTGGTAGTCCTACTGATGATGACGATGATGGTGGTCGCGATTATGATAACTGTGATGTCGATGATAATTATAATGATGACGGTGATGATATTGCTGCTGCTGCTACTGATGATGGTGATGATGATGATGATGATATGGATAACGTTTGCTGTCGTTAATGGTGATGGTACACATACTAGTAATAATGGACACGATTGTGTTAGTAGCGGCGCTGTCAGCTATAGTGCTAGCCACTGATGGCGTAGATCGTAGCAGGGACAACGACGACAATGATGATGATGATGGTAATGACGACAATGATGATGATGAAGATGCTGATGATTGTAAAGCGAAATGGACACCAAGCGAGTGTCTTTTGTGTTCAATAATAGTTGTGTTTTACGTATAATTTTTTTCTTTCTTTTCGTTATTTTTTTTCCAGTTTATTATTTTTATGCTTCATGCAAAACCTAAGATTGAGGAACAGGAAAGGATCATAAATGAGATTATTATTAACATCATCATCATCGTCGTCGTCGTCATCTATTTTCAATTGGTGTTATTATTATTGTTATTATTACTAGCTGTCATTGATACTACATTACTAGCACCACCATTATTGCTGCTGCGACTACTACCACTACTACTACTTTCAATAATATTGTTATTATTATTATCGCTATTAAGAAATTCATTATCGTTATTGTCATTATATTCGTTTTTTATTGATCTCGTTATCACCATCATCTTAAGCATAATATGGTAGTTGTTGCTGTTATTGTTCGCTGTGAATAGTCACGTTTCACAGAGTTCCACTTGGCAGATATTTTCCACGATTAATTTCTGGCATTTAATCTTTTTTTTTTAAATTTATTTATCTTTATTGTTCTCCGCGATCAAGGAGTTTCGGAACGTTTGAACCTACAAAGGTGGTAATGACAAATCAAACACACACCTAGATTTCATGAAAATACCAATAACGGTTGTGAAACGGTGCTTGGGCACAAGAAAGAAAAAAAAAACCCAAAAAACAAATATATACACATCTGTCTATCTATCTATCTATCTATCTATCTATAATATATAATAATGATAATAATAT
>NC_068986.1:87325771-87330561 GCF_001194135.2 Octopus bimaculoides | reverse complement strand
TATATATATATATATATATATATGGGGCTATCATCAATTTCGAGTACTATATCTACACAAAACGCTTTGGCCCGGGACTATAATGGAAGACACTCGTCCAATGCCACGCTGAGTGACTGAACCCAAGGCCACATGTTCGGGAAGGAAGCTTCTGAACAACGCGGCTACAGAAAAGATGATACCGAAATGAGCATATACTACTATATAACTAAACTCACAATTTGACAAGGGAATGTTGAAATCGTAAGATATTGATAAGAGCTGCAACAACAACGATGTCTCATCAGTCGCTAGCGTTGCAAATTAAAGGGCAATTATGGATATAAATCAGCCTCAGACAAAACAAGTGTGTAAGTGATACGTTGTCACAAAAGAGAGTGCCTCTTTGCCCAACCAACTGAACCAGAAAAATGCAAACAGAAAAACAATGCAGCTGTTTCCGTTTTAATGACACAAGAAGAGCTATCATTGAGTTATTCTACTGAAGTGTTGGATAAGTGGTGAGGCCTGCTTTTAATGCAAGGCAAGTTCACTGGCTACACTTTTGGCCCAAGATGGAGGTCTTTCTCTATCAGGTCTGCATTGTAGAGATACTAACATATTTTGTAGATTATGTGTACTGTTATCATATTTTTTTCTTGCTCTCCTCTCCATTTTTTCCCTTCATTCTCTTTTTTAATGTAAACTCCCCATACAAATTTTAAAATGTTCTTGCAATGCTCCCTTCCATCTGACGCCCCTTATGCAAGTAAAAGAGATCATCATCACAATCATCATCAATATATTAAGATAACAAGCTGGAAGAATCATTTATGCGTCGAAACAAATGTATGGAGCAATTTCTTCTACTCCGAGTTGAAAATACGCCTGTGTCGGCTTCGCCTTTTAACTTCATCATCATAACCTTCATGTCCATCATCATGGCGACGACGACGACCACAAACACCATCACCATCATTATCACTAACGTATAACATCATCATTATCAGATGAACCATTGCTTATCCGTGTATCTTTGTTACAGTGGCTTCCCAGAAAAGAGAAAATGCGTTTGTAGAGCTAAAGCTTGAAATCGTAAAAGTAGACATAAATATTCTGTGGTAGAATCCAATATTTAGTGCGAATATGGGAATAAACATCGCGAAAGGGTAACAATTTCCAATGAAACAGATGTAGAAAAACTTACAATAGAAAATCGATTAAAGTCCACAGCGTCTCCTATAAAAACTTAGAAAGTTTCCATTGACAATTATAGTGCTAAAGGACTTCGTACAATTATTCACATTCGTCACCTGGTTACAATTGTATTAGCTATAAATAATTTCTCACATAATGGCAACTGATTGGCAAATTCAAAAGTATACTGCGACAAAGTACACCCACACCTTTTACGATCAACTGGCCCGACCAAATTACAAGTATAGGCATACATTCATCAAGAAGCAAAGTTTACGACAAATTGTCTAAGTATATTTGGTTTCAGAAAGACAAAGCCATGCACGTTCAGGGTGACTTGGCTTGTACCACTACATTTCGCACCCAATTGTATTAGATCTTTTTTCTTTCAAGATTCTTAGGGCTTTACAAGCTATTATAAACTTGCACACTAGCTCCAAAATAGCAATTACATAATTAGAATACCATTTTAAGAGATAATCTTATGCACATTTAAAAATTTGTTGGATCACATCGCCATCTTTGTCATATATTTAACATCTACTCTTGGAAATGTCCGCTTTAAAATAATTCCATATTGAAATTCTTAGTCATTATTCTATTGCAGAGTAATATTCCTTGTTTGGTGGACTTAATACTAATAAGAAAATATTATTTAGCTACGATGCCAGTTACTACAGCAACTAAGCGACCGTGGTACCAAAAAATGCCATTCTATTAGTGGATTTCTTGAAACCATTATAAATACAACACATTCTCTGCCACCACCACCACCATCACAACTATTGCTACTATCACTACTGCTGCTATCTCTTCTGTCTGCCAGCCTGTATCTATCTATTTATATATATATATATATATATATATATATATATATATATATATATATATATATATATATATAAACAAAAGTAAATGAGTATATGCATATATACGTACAGGTGTGTGTGTGTATAGTTGAAATTTACAGGAAAACAAAAAGACGAAGACAGGTGTATTAACAAGCAAGTGTATTAGTTTGACGCTCTGGAAGATGAGAAAGTATTTTACCTTTCGAGCCGACGCTCTTCAACAGAAAGGAACACGAGGAAGTAAACAGAGAGAAAAAATATATATATGTGTGTGTGTGTGTGTGTGTGTATGTATGTATGTATGTATGTATATAAGGCAAGGTATAAATAATGGTCGTTATTTTACTTTATTGCAGTAAATTTCACTTACAATAGTAAATATGTGAAGCTCATTATTTATGCCGTGTCTTGTATATCACTCTGTGTAAAAGCAGTGTAACTAGAGCACAACCATGGATTTACAATATAAAATGGTGATGAACTATAACTGCGGACCGTGCAAGCTCCTTACCACACAACCACTCCTGCATATATATATATATATACACACACACACACACCACACACACACCACACACACGTATATATGTATGTGTACGTGTGTTTGTTCAGGGAATTACAAAACGAGTGATATATTAAATATTCCATACAGACAAGAAAGGAACATATCTTATTTAATAATGCATTAATTTATTTAGTATATTAGTGTGTTACTATGTAAGTATGTTACTATATCAGTGTGTTAGCACACACACATACACATACGCAGATATTCTGCGAAAATGGCAGCTTCACTTGTTAGCGATGCTGCCATTTTCACAATGACTGTTTCACTTTCTCCGCCAAGAAACTTTGGGGAGGATGCCAACTATGGCACTTGGCGCTATATAATGGTAAGGCGTTTTTTGGTGGCGGTTGTAGTGAAGTTGGTGGAGGTTTTAGCTGAACTACTTTTCTTCATATTGTCGACTACGATGTGCATGTTCATTGGTGGTGGTGATAGTAGTAGTAGTAGTAGTAGTACGTGTAGTGGTGGTGATAGTAGCAGTAGTAGTAGCAGTACGTGGTGGTGGAGGTGGTATGGTGGTGCTCGTTTGTTCTGAACGAACATACGGTATATTTGGATGTGTGTCTTTCAATGTGCTCATCATTCTTTCACTGTCTCAATCGCTCTTCACCTGCCTATCTCTCTGTCATTGATATTCTCTTTCTATCTTTGTTTATGATTTTGAGAACAAAAACACCAAAGTGTTCGAATAAGCAGGAAAATGCATAGAGCCTGGAAAATCTTTATTTACATTCCGGTATCTGTGCAATTATTATTGCATACATAGTATGGCTTCTCTGTCCGTTATTTACGCCAGCGTTAATATGTGTGGTTAGAGGTATCGGTAATCCCTAAATAGATGACATGAAATTAACACACGTACGCACGCACACGCAAACACACACGCAAGCAAAGTAACACCAAAATCTTGCTCATAATTCAAGCACCACCAGTCCAGCAAATTTAGGCAGATGTGTTAGTTGATTATATTCACTTCAATATGTGACTTGTATATTTATTCTATCGAACTCCCTTCCTTCCGCTGACGGAGGGGAGAACGCAATGGGGTTAGAAATCTGATTTTACAAGATCCGGAAGAAATACCGCAATGTAGGCGACATTAGCTCTATTAAAATGATGATTTTAAATATTGGCGCAAGGCTAGCAGTTTAGGGGACTTGCATATGTTGATTACATCGACCCCAGTGCTCAACTACTACTTGTTTTTATTGAATCTCAAAAGATGAAAGCCAAAGTCAACCTCGGTGGAATTTGAACGTGATGACAGACGAAATGCCACTAAGCATTTCGCCTGGCGGCTTAACGGTTCTGCCCGCTCGCCACCTTAGATGTATTAAAATAGTGGAAGTTGTAGGTGTATCATCCAGACTGGTGGGCTTGTGATCAAAGACGTGCGTACCATGTCCAACTTATTTTTCATTAGGTCATTGTGTAACGTGCTTCTTTCGTAAGCGGCACAATGATTTGTGGAAGATCTGCCTTTTGAAACGTAATGACACTTTGCAGCAGGTAGATTTCTGTCTGTCGTGGTTATCTTGGGTCTTGCGTCACATGTTCCTCTTTCTTTAAGAACAATGAAAATTAAATATGTTGATCATAACATTCCTAAAACAGCAATCACGAATATTCTTTTACCTCATAATTGAAACTATATGATAGTTTAGTTGACGCTCGTCTCAAATAAAATTACTAATTATCCAGCAAAATCCATTTGATATAGACCAACTTGTGTATGGCCGAATGCTTTATTTCCAGCTTTAGAGTAAGGTCAATATATTTAGGGATGTTGTACAAACGGATTTATCGATCATTAAGATAGCACATCAAATTTTATCCCAAACTCCTCAACCAAAAGTACAAGGCCAGCAAACGAAACCTCAGCAGGATAGGAATTCAAAACCAAATTGCGAATGAGAAACAGAAAATTATTGTTCACTCTGACTCTATATTAAGGTATTTGGCAGGGTGTATGTTGACTCTTTTCTCCCTTAGGGATACGATTGATATTTGAGGTCAACACACGAGGAATTTTGTCGAAAAGAAAAGAAAACATTACCTCCAACAAAGATGGACATATTTCAGCTCATTTTCACTCGTCTTACTATTTTTCTTGTGTAAAATTCTGCTTTTTGCTTTCGGGGAATCTGTCCCCTCCATTTCTCTCTCTCTCTCTCTCTCTCTCTCTCTCTCTCTCT
>NC_068986.1:87324174-87325502 GCF_001194135.2 Octopus bimaculoides | reverse complement strand
CCCCCTCTCTCTCCACCCCCTCTCTCTCCACCCCCTCTCTCTTATTCATTCCTCTTCCCTGTTTCAAATGCGTCTATTTTTCTCACTTTCTCCATCACCCTCGTTCCCCCCCTCTCTCTCTCTATACCATTTTCTCCCCTCATTATGCTTGTTATATTTCTACTTCAACATTTCTTCCTTTGTTCAGAAAATATTAAATGCCTGAGATATCCTCATAGTATTTTACAGACCATCCTAAAACAAGGAATGGAAGTTGGAAACATCTTACATTGGTGAGGGATGGTGGAAGTAATAAAATGCTCAGATTGTCTGCAACTCGCTTTCGTTTTCTTCTTAAACATTTGTTTCTTCATTCTACTTTAGAAACTACAATATATATACACACATAAACATATGTATACATATATATGCATATACTTATACCTATATATTGCTATATGCGATGTATATCAAATGCTTAGTCCATCTAGATCATTGACATTAGTATCGTGTTTGATCAGCATTGATAAACACATCTTTCATTCTCTTTCGCTCATCCATTCACCCTATCTTTGCAATGTAGCTAACCTCTTCACTCTTTCCTCCCTCTCTCTTTCCTCCCTCTCTCTTTCTCTCTCTCTCTCCTCCCCCTCTCTCTCCTCCCCCTCTCTCTATATTACTATACTTGTATCCATTTAGCGCGTCGCATTTAACTGTCAGTCTTGTTATACTTCGGATTCTCGTGATGATAGACCAAAAATAATGGTAGAGCTCTGGACGAAATTCGTTGCCATACTCTTTTAGGGCACCATCGCGTGCAAAGACTGAATTTCACTTAAATATGTATTTTATGTATTTCTACATGGATTTAGCCAAGTTATGTGTGTGTGTGTATATATATATATATATATATATATAGAGAGAGAGAGAGAGAGAGAGAGAGAATGGTAGCAGCTGATGAAGAAAATGTTCTCTATGCGGCCTGTGCGTTTTCTGTGCTCTGTTTATGTTGTGTTATTCATTTTGCCGTCTTATACCCAGATATGCATCTATATATACATGTAGATGGAGGTATGTACATACATGTACGTATATATGCATGTGTCACATATTATTTGTATTATATATATATATAAGCTCGTCGAAACGCCGGTGTTAAAACGTGGGTAGCTGAAGAAGTAGAATGTTCTCTATGTGGCTCGTGTGTTCTCGTCTACGTTTGTGTGCAATGTCCTGTACCCAGATATGCACCTATACATACAGGTGGATGTCGGTATGCACATACCTGTACGTATATATGCATATACTCATTTACTTTTGTTTTTATATATATATATATATATATATAT
>NC_068986.1:87322486-87323809 GCF_001194135.2 Octopus bimaculoides | reverse complement strand
CAGTAGCTAATAAACCTTTCTATTATAGGTACAAGGCATGGTTTTTGAGGGAAGGAGCAAATCAATTAGGGTTAGGGTTAGGGAAAACGAACACACGTGTGTTGCCTCTGCAAAATGTCAGAAGTAATGGAGATTAAATACGCTTTACACCGCTTAGGAGTAACTGTAAACAGCTGAATACTTGTCAGTGATTGGTTGAAATTATCGAAATAAGACAATTTTTTTACATGAAATAAATCCGAATACAAATTTTTTTTTTCTGTTCTATAACACAAAATAGATAAGTATACGAAGTTTGAAAGTCTTTCGGTACCAAAAACACTACATAAAACATTAATGAAAACTGGTGCCCCCGTTTTGAACAAGATCCCAAAGCAGTAAAATAAAATATATAAATTCATTATAGGGATAAATTCGTTATTATAGAATAAAAATCAATTAAAACAGATAAAATCAAATGTAATTGTCAAGATTGGGGCATCTTTCAGGGAAATGCCTCCCCATAGGGCATGATAAAAAGGGAGAATAGGAGAGAAAGAAGACAGCGAGAGGGGGTTATTTACGGACATAAAAGTATTAAAGATTATTGTCCGACCTCTCAGGTGCAGGTCATACATTCTATAATAATAACAGTAATAATAAATGTTTAAAGATATGTGCGTGTGTGTGTATATATATATATATATATATATGTGTGTGTGGATGAACGTATATACATACATGTACATATATATGCATATACTCATATATTGTTTATATATACATATATATACATACATACATACACACATACATACATATATGTGAATGCAAAACGACACTGCACCCTATCATCCCAGCTATTGTTGAATTCCTATTGGGTGGGCATTTGATAAAGGTGACAGAGGTCCAAAATATAGGGACAAAGGGATGGTCCAGAATCTGATTGGCCGTAGTCATAAAGAAAGGGCGCAGGTCATTTTGTTTGAACTGGTCAGATTTTCATTTAAAATTAATAAAAGAAGAACATTGTGAGCAGGAGAGAAAAAGAACAAAAAAAAAAAAGGAAATAGAATGGGATGAGGAAAAGCATAGGAGAAAGGGAGGCAAAAGAAGAAACGTTCAGATTAAAATATTGACACTTCCTTCTTTCATTGTGTCAAGGTCGGGGTCAGAATTAATTTGCTTCAAACGTCTTGAGAGATAGACAGATAGATAGAGAGATAGACAGACAGAGAGATTAATAGGTAGACGGACGGACAAATATGCATTATATCTATCATTAGTGAGAGAGAGAGAGGTTATACACACACACACACACACACCCACACACACACACACACA
>NC_068986.1:87314343-87322476 GCF_001194135.2 Octopus bimaculoides | reverse complement strand
ACACACACACACACACACACACACACACATATATATGTTTATATGTATGCATACATATGCGGGGTAGAGGTGTACCGCTTGAAAACGTCATATACATAGGGAAACTTCGAAGTTATAAGCAATAACTGGAATGATTATTACATATACTATAGGATATATTCCACTTATAGTTGGAACTACTCAGTAAACAACCTAGAGGAAAAAAATAGCATTTTGTCGATCCACAAACAGGGTCGATAAACTAAAGTACCTGTCATGTACTGTTGGCGATGGGTGTGCGCCTCTTTCTATCCCCGGCAAAATGGTTGGCGTTATTCCTATGTTAGAAAAGTTGTTGTTTTTTTTCTTCTTTTTTTTTCTTTTGCAGAGACGGCGTTCATGTTGTCTCCATTTCATATTATGTTTCCAATCGAACCACAACCTGTGGTCTTGGATGAGGAACATTTTATAATTTTAAGAAATTTTATTTAAAATATAAGCTTCAGCGAGCAATGCTTCTGTTTTTTTTTTCTTTTTAGCACCTAATGAAGACTACTTTGTTGATTTAGTTACTTCTCTCTCTTCTCTATCTCTATCTCTCTCTTCTCTATCTCTATCTCTCTCACACCTCTGTCTCTCTATCTTTCTCTTGTTCTCGTGTCTTTGTGCCTAAGTCCATCTCCTGCTACTACTTGACAACCAGTTTTGATTTTTTTACGTCCCTCCGTGACATAACGGTTCGACAAAACGACCCAAATTGTTTGATTAAAGCCCTTCAAGGCGGTGCCCCAGTATGGTCGGAATCCAGTGACATAAACAAACAATAAAAGACGCGTGTGTATGTATTTGTGTTAGTGTGCATGTTTGCTTACAGAAGAAATTTTCATATAGTCACCGGAATTTAACGCGTGGTAGAGAAGTTTGTGACATTTATGTAATGCTCCTTTTCCCCTTGAGTTCAAATTACGCCTGAGATAACTTTACCCTTACCTACGAAACAGCCCCTGTTCAATGTAATTGTTCACAACTCAGCGTTATGTACTTGGCAAGAAATCTTTAAAACTAATTGTTTTATTCTTTTAATCTTTTACTTGCTACAGTCATTTGGTTGCGGTCATGCTGGGGCACCGCAGTGAAGGGATTTAATCAAACAAATCAACCGCAAGACTTATTTCTAAAAACCGAGTACTTATTCTGTTGGTCTATTTTGCCGAACCGGTTTGTTATGGGTACGTACACACACCAACATCGGCTGTCAAGCGTTGGTGAGGAGACGTACATAGACAGAAAAGCACACGCACACACACACGACTGGTTTCCATCAGTTTCTGGCTACCAGACCCACTCAGAAGGCTTTAGACGGCCGGAGGCTAAGGTGGAAGACGCTTGTGCAAGTTGCCACGCAGTGGGACTGAACCCGGAACCATGTGGTTGAGAAGCAAGCTTCTTAGCACACCACCACGCCTGGACCTATTGGTAGTAACGCTTCTTAAAGTCCTCTGCATTCCTATTATTAAATTTGTTATTAAATCAAATATTTACATATGAATAATCGTGTAAATGCTCTTGTTTAGATCAGACAAGCGATCTTTTGTATAATACAAAAGGATAAATACATTTTTACTGCAGATTTATATTTTGCTCTACAACAATGAATATGCACTTACTGTACACCTCACCCTCTGTATCTCTTTGCATTTATCTTCTCTTTCTCAGACTAAGTGCCTTAGTAGCTTACGTATGTGGGTATATATATATATATATATATATATATATATATATATATATATATATATATATATATAAATGTATATATATATATGTGGGTGCACATACAAAGCTGTTGGCCTTTCACACTAATTTTAAATGAGACAGACACATGTGTTACATTTCTCATATTTTCGACGCTAATCTGGGATTAACCCACAACGATATGTGCAAATAAGTGCAGTTGCTGTCTATGAGTGGATGTGTGTTAGCTCACAGCTTATCTTCAATATCCTTTCCCGTCATCTTCCAAGTTAGCGGGAAACAACGTCTTCGTCTGTAGAAATGAAAACCATCACTAAGGCTTTCCCATTATATATATGTTTGCGCGCGCGCGTATCTATCTATCTATCTATCTATCTATCTATCTATCTATCTATCTATCTTTATTTCTATGTATAGGTGCTTATACATGTGTGTATGCGTGTGTATACATATATATATATATATAGATAGATAGATAGATATACAATCACTTGAATATGACAAAGGTTATGCGATAAAAGGAGACAAGCAAAACACGTGACTGAAAGAGCGTAGAAAAGGCAAAAATTGTACAAGTGTACAATGACTCTACGTTAGTATATATATGATACCCAACCAAATAAAGGGTAAATACATATATTTACTTGCCCTTATAACGTTGGGTATCAAATTAGTAAGGTTAAGTGCAAAGAATTGGCCTTTCAGTTTTTGGGGATCAATGGCCTTGTGTCTGAATCCGAAAGTAATATTTAAGAGCTATTTCACACACTGAAAGAGAATGGTAAACAAATGTTTGAGATTTCACCAGTTGTTGCTATGTTGTGGTTAAAATACTTCTCAAAGTCCGACTGTCTAGTCAACGGCGGAGGTTTTATGTGGCTGATTGATATGATGCAATCACCTATAAATTCTCCCTCAAGCAACTCTGTACTGTTTTTGAAAGAAGAAGGATATATTAAGGAACAGAGTCCTGAATCCATTTCTTGTCTCAGTCATTAAACTGCGGCCTTGCTGGAGCATCGCCTTGAAGAATTTTAGTCAAATGAATCGCTCCCAGTACATTTTGCAACCATGGTATTATTCTTTTGATGTCTTTTGCCAAAATGCTATGTTTCGAGGACATAAACACACCAACGTCGGGTGTCAAGCGGTGGTGGTGGGGGGGACATACAGAGAGACACACACACACACATACACATACGACGAGCTTTTTTCAGTTGCCGTCTAGCAAATGCCTTCACAAGGATTTGGTCAGCCCGAGAACATAGAGGTCAATCGCCCAAGGTGCTACGTGGTTGGGAAGAAAGCTTCTTACCACGCAGCCACTCCTGCGCCTTTATATATATATAGAGAGAGATAATAATGTGTGTGTGTGTGTGTGTGTGTGTTTTGTTCGACAAAAAAAAATTCAAGTTGCTACCCCAGCATGGCCGCATACCAACGACTGAAGCAAGTAAAAGTATAAAACAAACAAAAAAAAAGATAAAGTTAGAAGATATGTGTTCTTTCGTTCTGTCTCCATTCAATTCTGCTCTCTCTCTCTCTCTCTCTCTCTCTCCCTCCCTCTCTCCCCTTCTCTCTGTATTTATGTGTGCGTGTGTGTAGATATGCGTGGACGTGTATTCTCGTCTTTCACCCGCTTTATCATTTTACTTAGTCCGTATCGGTCCACATGACATCCAGTCCGCTGCTGACCAAACAACGAATCTACTAACATCTTTTTAAGTTTCTTTATAATAAATCCCTACAAACATCTTCCGTCTCCCGCATCACCTTTCAATATAGAAGCCCTTCCCTATCCGCAACCTCCACCTCACCGCCACCATCAACTCTTCACCTCCCCACTCCAACGCCGACAACAGTCTCTTTCCTTGCACTTCAAAGTAGACACTCACCGTGTTCCTTATTTGTTTTATTCTTGAAGGTCCCTTAAGGCCACAGCCACCTATCCACCGCCAATCTCACCCCTTCCTGTTTTCCACCTTCCTCTTGCTCCCTACTTAGCTCAGTTTCTTGCGGTTCTGGCCCCCATAAAACAGACCCCACTCTGTCTGTCTGTCACCCCCTATCTCGCTCACTCTTTTCTCTGTTTGTGCTGCTCCCAGTTATGAAAACTCAAAACACCTTCACTCTATCTAGGGGTCCCTAGAGGGACAAACTTCACAGTGATCTGTTGATGGACATTCTCTAGTGATGGGGCAGGTTAACATACCAAACTGATATACGTATGTGAGTGTGTGTGTGTGTGTGTGTGTGTGTGTGTGTGTGGTGCGAGAAGAGGCGTATTTACGACGCCGATGTGTGTGTCTGTACGTTTTTGAACGTATAGGTATGCATGTACAATGTATTAAATTATACGTATCTTTTTTTTTTTTTTCCTTTTTGCTCTAGAGTGTGAAAGTTATGTTCGAAAGATGAATGTAGTATAAATAATAATAAAATGAGATACGGATTTTGTGGCTCTTCATGCGGTTAATATTTAAAATTTCGAGCACATCCTGGTCCATCAGTAAGCTAGTTTAGCGTTCCAGTTGAGCCAATCCAGTTTTATTTGCATTTTTTTCACAGCCGTGTCACGAAATCTGTGTGTAGATATATATGTGTAATGTTTTTTTTTTCTTCTTGTATCGATCACTGGGCTATGCGGTAGCACCACCAACAAGATCTTAGTCGACCCTTTTTTGTTTTTATAATATGGTTGGTAAATTATTTTATTTGTCTTTTTGTCGAACTGCTTGGTTATGGGCGAACTTCAAATAGATTTTATTGTAAACAAGAAACATATGTACTTTTCTACTCTAGGCAGAAGGCCCGAAATTTTGGAGGAGGGGGCCAGTCGATTACATCAACCCCAGTACACAACTGGTACTTAGTTTATCCACCCCGAAAGGATGAAAGGCAAAGTCGACCTCGGCGGAAGTTGAACTCAAAACGTAAAAGACAGACGAGATACCGCTATGCATTTCGCCCGGCGTGCTACCGTTTCTGCCAGTTCGCCGCCTTAAGAAAGCTTATATATAAAACCTTATGACTTACACTGTTATGGCGGACATACATACAAGTGTGGTTGACCGTATATCGGTACCCATAAAATTACACCGACTGTGACACACTAAAGTGTAAACATTTCCAATTTAATGAATCGTAATTTACTGCATTAAAGGCAATCAAACCACATTTAAGCGCTTCTATTTAGTATAATTTTAGTAAATTTTAGATTTGCATCTTTCATTCTCGGTATGGTCATTATGCTAATAATAAACTCCCACATTGGATCTATTTCACTTCTTTTTTCATCAGTCAGCTAGAGAACCATGTAACCAATTAACAAACAAGAACAGCTCTTATACTTACGGTGACAGTTTACTAGATTTTAAAGAGAAATAAACTTACGAGTAATTTACAATGTAATTTTTATTGTATTTCATGTTACATTCACTTTCATTCTCAGATCCAAACAACGCGTTAATCTTAAAAAGAAGGCGTGTATTTCTTACTGATTTTTATTTCTATATATTTTTTGTAGTTTCAATTGTTGTATTCTTTCTAGTATTGCCTATGTATTTCAAAATTTTAGACTTGTAAGGATGGTGTTCCTGCTGTGATTTTGCACAATTCTAAAACTTTATTTATAGAGTTCTTTAATAAAAACATTCTCATTCAGTTGTGTGTGTGTGTGTGTGTGTGCGCGTTTTCAGGCCTTTACGACACAGCTATTTTAACCTTTAACCTGAAGCTCTAACAGGTTGGAATACGAAAAACTAGCTTGATGATTTATATGGCCTATGTTATTGTGAGCTATCAATCAATATAAGAAATAAATACTTGTACATGTACATATAGATGTATAAACATACATACATACATATGAATGTGTGCGTGCGTGTAGGTGGGTGCGTGTAAATGTGTACGTGCGCACATTTTCACATGCACACTGAATCCTAAACATTTTTGACAACGTACAATTATTGAGAGAATGGAAGCAGAATAACAATAAATATTTAATTGCATTTCTTTATAAATTGACAGCATGAAAAAAAAGAAAACTTACTTAAGCCAATTAGTAATATCTTTTACTTAAACGCTTCATAAGGTTTCTGTTTCACTAGAGATTTATCTAAAGAGGACAAGACTCATAATTGTTTATTTGACCAGGTCAAGCAGATAACATTGTCACTTAAGACGTCTGTGGTCAGTTATAGTTTTCTTGTTTGTTTGTCTGTCTGTCTGTATATATGTATATATGTTCGAATATTTACATATGTACGCGCGCAGTTCTCGCCACTGCCATACATTGTATTGCTCATTACCTGCTTAAATACTCTACAAATATATGTGTGTATATTTTAATTGCTCTCTTCATTTCTCTCTTTACTAATATATATATGTATATATCATTCTATTGTTGTATTTCGGGAAGGTAATTTTTTTATTTGCGCCTAATAAAACACAGGCACTGTATATTTGTTCTTCACTCGTTTATTATTACAGTTCTTATTTTTTTGAATTTTAAGTCATGTCCATTGTCCAAAAATCTTTCGTCACACATCTGTGTCCTCTTCAGCGACTTTATTGTGAACTCTTCCGCGACCACTATTGTAACCTCATGTGTGACCTCTTGAGCGGCATAATACTAGTAGTAATGATGATGATGATAAAAACAGAAAAGCAATAAACGAGTGAAGAACAAATATATAGTTCATGCGTTTTATTAGGCTAAAAAATAAATAAATAAATGACCATTCCAGAATACAATATCTGTTTCAAAACCCGGTTTCACATCAGGAAACTTGCAACAAAAATTGATAAAAGTATATATAATTCATAACACATGTATGTATTTTTATAAATGAATGTACATAAACGATAAGTTCTCAAATGAACGTGAATAGTGTGATTGCATGTAATTGTGCATGTATGTGTGTGTGTGTATGTATGGTAAGAAGCTTGCTTCCCAACCACATGCTTCTGGGCTAAGTCCCACTGCATCCCACTGCATGGCACGTTGGGCTAGTGACTTCTACTATAGCCTCGGGGCGATCAAAGACTTGTGAGTGGATTCGATAGAGGGTGACTAAAAGAAGCCTGTTTTATTTCCCTATCTATCTATCTATCTATCTATCTATCTATCTATCTATCTATCTATCTATCTACCTGTATGTATGTATGTATGTAGTTGTGAGCCAGTGTTTGTCTCGGCACCATCGCTTGACAACCGATGTTGGAATGTTTACTTCCCCGAACTTTGGCGGTTCGGCCAAAGAGACCGATAGAATAAGTATTAGGCTTACAAAGAATAAGTTGTGGGGTCGATTTAATCGACTAAAGGCGCGGTGCTCTAGCATGGCCGCAGCAAAATGACTGCAACAAGTCAAAAGAATGAAAAATAAGAACATATATATTCACGCATTCAGGCGCAGTTCCAAATTGAGTAATGTGCCAGAAATTGTAATAACGGCCAACGTTAGTTAAGTTCTAGGCTGCGTTGCTCAAGATAGAATTCAATGGTGTGTGCATATATGTGTGTGTGTGTGTGTGTATACATGTATGAGTTTGTATACATGCATTGTTAATAATACTATGTCATTTGCAGGCGGCTTGCGAAGGGAAACATATGGTTTTTTAATGTTTGTCACTCATGTCTATGACATATGCGTGTTTATATACATGCGTCACTTTTTTTTTGCTCACCCTCTCTAATTATGCATCTATGTTTTTTTCATATATATATATATATTCCAGTATGTGTGTGCTGATATTTATATATAATACACACACACACGGCATTAGTATATAATCTATATAAGTATGTATATATATATATATAAAGATTTATATATTTTAGCCTGTATTTGTGTATGTACACATATATGTTATATATATTATATATACACACGCACTCATAAATCTGTGAGTGTGTGTATGCACAATGCACACATATATGATTTATTTACGTATCTACACCTGTGTATCCAAAAAAGAGGCAAATAGAAATCATGTGTATATTCTTAATGTATTTTTAAGTGTGTATATATTTTTACTGAGTATATCATGTATGTGTAAGTTTTAGTGTGCCTGCGTGCGGGGTCTGAGTGTGTGTGCACGCGCTTGCGCGCGCGTCTGTGTATATTAGTTTTCAACTGTAGGTATATGTGTATATAAGTGTGTATATATGTTTTGTTTTTCAACTGCCATATTTTCCGATCTCGCTCTCAGATTTCATTTCTCGTAAATGGTTTTAGTTTTGGGATCTTTTTGTTGTTTCTTTCTTCTTTTCATCGTCAGTGAAGAATAGAAAAAGAAAATTGCAAAACAGAACTTATTGTTCTCTCATCCTTGATTCCATCAGGTTCATTCTATCATTTCTGTCACAGACTAAACTCCACTGTCCTTCTTTCTCTT
>NC_068986.1:87310730-87314157 GCF_001194135.2 Octopus bimaculoides | reverse complement strand
TATATATATATATATATATTTATGTATGTAAGTATGGGTGTATGTATGTATAATTGCTTCAAAATCTTACAGAAGTGATAAAAAAAAAAGTAATGGTGGGTAAAGAAGTGGGTGCAGGATCAGCCAAAGTCTCCACCCAGAACTAATTGGTAGCGTTAGAATGATGCTAACCATATCGTCTGTTGATACTCAACTCAATTTTTATTCCTTACTTTTCATATTTACGTATAGATTTATATATTTATTTCTTCGGTATAATCTTAATGCTTCTTCAATTTTTTTTTCTATTTATTCAATTAACCGCAGTTTTGTATATTCGACTCATTCGATATTTGTTTCTCAAAGAGATAATCTAATAGTTTAATCTATGGTTCATTGCAGTTCCAATATGGTCCTGTCTTAGCAGTACAGCAATGGCTGCTGGTAGCATACTATACCATATACTTATATCTATTTTGTTCATTTACTCTGTCTCATTCAAACTCTCATACTACGATATATAAGTTTTTCAGATGACGATATGCCATCTCTCTCTCTTTCTCTCTCTCTCTCTCTCTCTCTCTCTTTCTCTCTCCCTATCTATCTATCTATCTATCTATCTATCTATCTATCTATCTATCTATCTATCTATCCATTTATCTATCAGATTGCATGCCTACTTGACTGTCTATCTATTTATCAATCTATCATCTGTGTAACTATCTATTTATTTATCTATCTATCTGTCCATCTGTTTGTCTGTCTGTCTGTCTGTCTGCCTCTATGTCTGTTTGTCTGTCTATCTATCTATCTATCTATCTATCTATCTATCTATCTATCTATCTATCTATCTATCTACCTGTCCCATCTTCGTTGAGCCCTGTGTGGCTAATAAAAGAAATGTATTTGTTTACCTGTATCTTTGTCTTGCTATCTATCTATGCATTTTGGTATCGTCCCAAATTATCATATTTCTTTTATTATATTCTCTTTTATTCACGTCTGAAACATAATCAACCAGTAAGCTTTTTTAAGACGTGACACCTCGTTCTGTGGTCCAGAACGTTACTGTACTTATTAGTTTGTAAAAAATCCCCCAATCCAGTGAAACTGGCCATCGAGCCACCCATCATTCTACACAGAAAAATATGTCAT
This sequence comes from Octopus bimaculoides, assembly GCF_001194135.2. NCBI lineage: Eukaryota > Metazoa > Mollusca > Cephalopoda > Octopoda > Octopodidae > Octopus > Octopus bimaculoides. The sequence goes on along the minus strand of NC_068986.1, from coordinate 87,313,023 downwards.
TGTGTCTTACACAAACAAATTACTATTGTTGCATGTACATATTAAGTGACAAAAATGTTCTGCATTTAGCTTGCACCTGTGTATTTTTGAGAGAGTGTGATTGTCTTGTGTAAATGCTTTATATATGCCATCTTTTGTTTTAGATTCCTTTTGTTTCGATTGTCGTATACTTGTCCCCATGTATAACTCTTTATGCTTAGATATGATTGTATGTGTGTGTACAAATATGTGTGTGTATATATGTATGTTTGTGTGAATGTGTATGAATGTATATACACACACATGTATGTATTTATGATTTTGCTTTGGTAACAAGACCTCACTCGCTGACAGAAAGTGAGGGAAAACAGAGAAAGGGAGAGTCTAAGCTTGAAGAAAAGGGGACAGATCATTAAAAATATCAAATGGGCCTTCGGGATAGGGAGCATTCTTTGTTTTCTGAAAGTTACTTTTATTTGTGTCCTTTTGTTTAGTATTGCTTTTTTTATATATATTTGCCGCCATGTTGTTTTATTCTTTGTCGTTTATTTCTATTTTTCCAGATTCCTACCACCCTCTTTTTGTTTTTGTTCTTTAATTTCTTGGGTCTCACTCCCTCCCCCCTCTCTCTCAATGAGCAGTAACAAAAATATAAAGCATGAAACAATTGTCCTTTTTCTTTTTCTTTTTGCTCCTTCTTTTTCTCTCTCCCTTACCAACTCCAAACTTAATATTTTTTCATTTGATATTTCGCACAAATTGCCACTGATATTCATTCCGGTATTTCACTTCAATTTAGCTTTTGTGCCTTCAAGTTACGTTTCTGCTGTTTATTGTAACATAAGACCTTTTCTTCCATTTTTATTTTCATTTTATTTTCTCATATTCGCTGTTGTTTATTTATTTCTAATTTTTCTTTATTCTTTCTTTTGATTTTTCATTCGCTTGTTTTTAAATTTATATTGTTTATTATTTCATTTACTTATTTTTTTTTTTCTTAGGGCTTCAACGTTACGTGTTATGCTCATAGTTCCCATCCTATTTTCCCATGTTAGATACAAGATATAGTGGGATATCGTTTGTAAATTCAGGATATTTGTATATGAATTGTTGTAAGAAATGACTCGACAGCTGGATAAAAGAAAGATATTTATATTTTGCGAACTAGGGTTGGGGGCAAATGAACTCTGCAGTAAAGGAGAGGTACCCTATTTTCTGAATTTTCAGCTACATTATCTTGCCTAGGGTATACAAAATGGATTTCGTCAAACATTTCAACTGATGATTTTTGCATGCATGACTGATCACTATCTTAAATACCTTACGGGCGTTGTTTAAACTTTTGGCAAATGAGAACTGTTTTAATAATCATCATTATCGCCATTATTATTATTATTATTATTATTATTATTATTATTATTATCATTATCATTATTAATATCACCATCATCATAATTATCATTGTCAATCAACATCGTCGTCGTTGTTATGAATACAAAGCTCATTATTATTATTATTATTATTACAATCTGTTTCACCATCATCATCCTCGTCAATACCATCTTTATCAATAATTTTTCGTTTTCGTTGTCGTCATTAAGACGAATTGTTAGAACCGGTGTTCGAACGTCAACAGTGTAAACTTACTTTACGATATTCAGTTACCTGTCTGCCTCCAACCCCTAGAAATCCCATGAGAATCTACTTCATCTTTAAATTATTCCAAATGGCTTTAAAATATGTACCTATGCATCTTCTGTCCGTTCCCGAAAACACACAGTGCTACCACCACCCTCTAGTATTTTTGAAGATTTTACTTACTATTTTCATATGCTTTCTTTTGGTCAAACTTTGTGGGGCAATATAAGTATGATCCCACGCTACAGTATGAACTAAGGCAAAACACACGCAGTAATAGCTTGTGAATAGGAGCCAAGTGACACACTACGAATTGTAGTATGAATAGTAGGTCTCTCTCTCTCTCTCTCTTTATATATTTATATATATATATATTATATATATGTGTGTATATATGTATATGTGTATATATGTATATGTGTATATATATATATGTTTATGGGTATATGTATATGTGTATATATATATGTATATGTATATATATGTATATATATATATATATATGTATATGTGTATATATATGTATATGTTTATATATATATGTATATGTGTATATGTATATGTATATGTGTATATGTATATGTATATGTGTATATATATATATGTATATGTGTGTGTATATATATACGTATGTATATGTATATATATATATATGTATATATATATATGTGTATAT
>NC_068986.1:87309398-87310720 GCF_001194135.2 Octopus bimaculoides | reverse complement strand
TATATATATATATATATATTGTTCGGTAGGATATGAAGTAGCCAGATGTGTGCAAATGCCATGCTACTTCGATTTCAGCAGGGAGTATTAATCAAGGAATCGTTTAGTGTTCTGAAGCATTTAATTATTATTGATATACGTAACTAAATTGAAAAAGAAAAAAAGAAAGAATGAAAAGAAACTACTTTCTCCTATAAACAACTAAGACAGTATGGGAAGTCGTTAAAACTGCAATGCTGTACTAAAATACAGTGGAAAACAAAAGCGGTTTAGCTACAGCTATAAATAGCAACAAGTTACGCGTACTGATAAATATAGTGGTATATCAGGAAATCAGACAAGAACAGTCATTTACGATGGAGCTATATGAATGCCATAATAAAACATGCCAAGCAAAAAACAACAAATGGACCTTAGCTGCAAATAATTTTACACGTAACAAATGATACCAGTTGAACATAAGCAGGAAATCAAAGGAGTAGTCAGCCATTTGTAGCACAAATATCATACCGATTTACGAACGTGAACGAAGTCAGTTTAGCATTGGAACAATCTACCGCCGTAATAATAATTATAATAATAATAATAATAATAATAGTAATCCTTTTTACTATGGGCACAAGACTTCAAATCACTAAACGAACCTCTGGGATACGGGTTTCATTGCCGACAATTCGAAAATGTAACGAGCTGTACAGGATTTCATTTGATCAGTTGTAGTCAAAGACACGTGTATAAGTATACAGACATAAAAAGGATATTCTACGAGGAAAACTTCATGGCCATTGGTATAAATTTCAACAATAAAAACTAAGGAATGAATTCACTAAATTATTACTGAAAAGAAATATTTGATTTATTAAAAACCATTTATGTCTTGTTTCAAAAATCAAGTTACAAGGGTCAAGCATAATAGTAAGCACTCGTATATATATGTGTCTATGTATAATGCATGTATATGTGTGTATGTATGCATATTATTCATCAATTAATATGAGACTATTATGCAATATGTATACATATATATACACACACATGTAAATACATGCACACACACCTACATACGTTCGTATATACAACATACCTACATGCTTGTGTGTGTGCGTGTGTGTGTGTGTATATATATATATATATATATATAAATTTAAAGAATGGAGTAAACGCATATTATAATTCATATAATAATAATAATATATATATATATATATATATACACAATTGATAGAAAGAACAGCAAAAGAAAGAAGGAGACCTCGAAATTATGTAAATAGAGGAATTTATCTGCAAATAATATGTGACAATTAATTATTCGGTATCCATGA
>NC_068986.1:87305702-87306273 GCF_001194135.2 Octopus bimaculoides | reverse complement strand
ACACACACACACACACACACACACACACACACACACACACACACACACATATATATATATATATATATATATATATATATGTATGCGTGTTTGTATAGATTTAGATATGTATGCATAAATGTGTATATGCGTGCGTATGATTTGGTGTGCTCATGTATTTTCGCTACTAATGTTTAAAATTGGCAGATAAATATTTCACATAACGACTTTTTCATTATCATCTCTGTTCTGCCGAAAAGGTCACAGAGACATGAACCAAGCTACAACACAAAGGACTTGTCTCGTACGAGATTTGACGGTTCTCTAGCATTTAGCTCTCGCAAATTGTGAACTACTTAGCTTCACAGAGACTGCGCAATTACCTAATTAGATTTTGGCAGGCAAAGCTGCTATATATATATATATATATATATATGAATGTATGTATCATGTATATCAACTCGTGTTCACTATTCACTTCGACGTTGTTTATAAGTGTGTATACTTACACATAGAAGTGTGTGTATGTATATACGAGTATGTGTAAGTATACACACAAACACTCACACACGATTCCATATACCATATATAT
>NC_068986.1:87304286-87305683 GCF_001194135.2 Octopus bimaculoides | reverse complement strand
ATATATATATATATATATATACATATATATATATATGTGTGTGTATGTGTATGATATTTTGTTCTTTAAGTAAAAAGGTATTAAATTCTATCACATCCACTGCATTGGTTATTTAAGTTTTTCACACATTTTCTCCATCCGATTTGTCGAACTGCTTAGTTGTGAGACATGAAGAGGAAAGTATGCATAAAAACATGCATACACATAAGCACAGGCACTTACGCCATCGTATATATACACATCACCGCGCAGATAACTACACATATACATATATAGCGTCGTCATGCCGTCGTCAATCAGTTAAGTGGTCTTCAACCAATTTCTTTTTCACTGTGGGCCACTTTGGTTCATGTTTTCCTCGGATAGATCCATATATATATATATATATATATATATATATATATATATATATATATATATATATATATAGGCGCAGGATTGGGTGTGTGGTAGGTAGCTTGCTTACCGACTACATGTTCCGGGGTTCAGTACTATAGCCTCGGGCCGACTAAAGAGACTTGTGAGTGAATTTGTTGGACGAAAGCTGAAAGACGCCCGTCGTATATGTGTGCATATGTTTGTGTGTCTGTGTTTGCCCTTCCCTCCACCCCAAACATCGCATGACAAATGATGCTGGTGTGTTTACGTCCCCGTAATTTATCAGTTCAGCAAAAGATGCCGATAGAATAAGTACTAGTCTTACAAAGAATATTCTTATAACTGAACATAAACACACGAACACAAGTGTGTGTGTGTATCAGTTACGTGGAATGCGTGAAATTTCACTTATCTAAAACTATAAACTACATTTTTCATTCATATCTTGAATCTTGAACTGCCAAAAATTTCGTCTTGAACTGCTCATTGGCACATTTCCAGTACCACTGGTCAATAATGGGCAGGTCGCAAATTGGTTGAATTAGAATGGACGTCAGGTGAGACTTAATGGCAGTAAACAAGTGATTTTCAATAAATTTGACTCTAATCTCAATATCTTGTCACTCTGCTCAGTAAATGATTTATCGTTAATCTAAAAACTTGAGCTTACTTTATAAAAATATATATGTGTGTGAATGCGTACACACACACACACACACACACACACACACACACACACACACACACACACACATAAATATATATATACATTACACTAAATTGTAAGAGATTACTACGTACAGTGATAGCCGATTCCGAATGAGGAGCTTACTCTGATAGTCTCCTGATTCATATATACACATACCTACATATATACCTGGCGAGAGTTCCAGATTTAATGTCGTTCTCTAGAAGTTACAGCGTGACGCAGAATGAGATAACGCTGTGTTTTTCTCCTTGTTTTCTCCTTATTCTTTGTGTTGAAGAGCGTAGCTCGAAACGTTAAAGACTTTCTGTAT
>NC_068986.1:87299523-87304186 GCF_001194135.2 Octopus bimaculoides | reverse complement strand
ATATATATATATATATATATATATATATATAGGTATATATATATATGTATTTATTTATTTACGTGTTTCAGCCAAGTGGCTGCGGTCAGCTGTGTATGCAAAGGTGTATATGTTTGCGTGTACCTGTAATTATGTTACCTTTGTGTCCGTATTCTTAATGTATCGGGATTATAGATAATTACATGGAGGTGTAAATGATAAAACTCCTGATAAAGCTTTTGTTTGCCTTTCTCTATATTATGTACGTGTTGCATACATACACACATACACACACATGTATGTATATGTAAGTTATATGAATACGACGTATACACATGTACATAAATACGTACTTACGTATGTATGTATATATATGTATATATATTAGGATATATCTGATAGTACTGTTCTCTTTGTCACAGTCACAGCCCTTCTAGTCTAAAGTAATGGTTGTTGTTTGTGTGTGTACGTCCCTCTGTACAGCTTGTAATTTTAATTTAAAGTGTTATATACACAACCATACGGAAGCGGACACATATAAATAGACGTACACATGAATGCATGCACGAATACGTTAGCATTACATATATGTGTAAGCAAGTGGGAGTTTTAGAATCTCTCCAAACACTCACTGTGTGGTATTCAGTGCAATGACAGTGCAATGACAATGAATCGTGAATCATAATTTGTATTTGTGCATGTGTCTGTGTGTGTGCGTGCGTGTATAGATAGATAGATAGATAGATAAATATACAATGCACATACACACATATTTTAATGAGAACACTTTTGTAAACGAACTATTATAAGCGCCACATGTGTCGGTAATCCACAGAAAAGAATTCTGGAGCGCAAGAAGGTTGTGAAGACATTAAAAATCGGATAAATACCCTTTAGAAGACGGAAAATACTCTTTAGTTAAAAATGTCCGATCAAGCTCGACCGGATGGTGGTGATGATGATGATGTGAAGTGTGTGTGGAGAAAAAAGAGCGTATTATACATATATACAGGTTTGCTGCAATCTTAGTTGCATTAGCATGGCTGACAGTCTATAGTAAGTCTGAGGCAATTTCATTCTGCTGTCTTTTGCTAAGGCAACGTGTCATATCTTGTATTCTTGTGTTCGGATAAACTGGTACACAGCTGATCGGATAAACCACAATGTATGATTGGTATCACTTGCACCAACAGTTTTCCAGTGTCGTTACGATTGCTTTGTCTTCTAGAAATAATAAACAAAGACATTTAAAATTAATCCTTGTAAACTAAGAAAGGGATAACTCCCACATGGGATTATGTATTCCTACATAAATTGCGATGATACTGATAATAATGTCTTTGGCTATATATAAGCCTGTTTGATCTGGACCGCTGTTGGTTTAAATATTATCACCAGAATAGCTTAAACGGCAGAAAGTAATTTAACTGTTACTTGACTTCAAATGCAGGGAATCTGCCATTCGGTAGATGGTATGTTGGTAGTGATGATGTTTTTTGGTATTTTTTTTTCAGTCTTCCATGGGAGTCTATGAAGCAAATATAATGATATATATCTCGATTATATATTTCTCGTATAAGATATTTCAAAACCTTGTGTTTCTTACGAACGAACTTTCACGTTATGCAATTCGTTCCGTTCAAATGCATCTATATAAATCTATTAACACATAAATACAAGTATTTAGGTCACTATATGTATTTAGCATCGTGTATATAGGTCACCATATTTATAAAGCGATATATTGCTATCTCTGCATTCATATATATTCATATATTCATTATATATATATATATATTCATTTTATATATATATATATATATATATATACAGAGAGAGGAAAAAGTAAAAAGTAAAGAACCCATTGAACCCATTTCTTTATGAATGACTATGGGATTGCACATAGAAAGTTGCCCTCTGAGGCACAAGTCCGGGTAAGGTTGTGTATGGAAGACCAGCAGTCGCCCATACGTACCAGCCTCCTCTCTCCATGCCAGCAATATTATCCAAGGGAAAAGAAAAGGTCGATATAACTTCGCACTAGTGACGTCACAACTCATTTCTGCAGCTGAGTGAACTGAGGCAACGTTATATCAAATGTCTTGCTCAAGAATACAATACACAGTCTGGTCCGGGAATCGAACTCACTAACTCATGGTTGTGAGCCCAACGCTCTAACCTCTGATTCAAGCGCCTTCACCTTCTGGTGGTTTCTTTTCGTCTAGGGATTTATTACTGTATCTATGCAAAATGAACATTGCTTTGTGGTGAAGTTTGCTTTCCAACTCGACAAAACACTTATAGGTAGTGCTCCAGAATGGCTGCAGTCCAATGACTAAAAACAATAAACGATAAAAAAAAGTTTCTAAGGAACCACGTCCCTGCAGCATGGATATGGTTTTGCGTATGTTTCTTGATTGATGTTACTGATTACATTGTCACATTTGAAACAAGGCTGCAATCTGCACAAAATCTGTTCAGTAAGTTGAATATAGCTGAAACTGTAGTACATGGGCCTCGTGGCCTTCCGAAGCCATCTGAGGCTAGTGTGGTAGACGTGGTAAGTATTCATTTTCCACAACGCCAAGTTGACAGCTGAAACGAAAAAAACACATGAGCAGAGAGGAAATCCGAGAGGGCGAACGTCCGGGGAAGGAAGCACAGAGAAAAGCAGGACAGTGGTAAAACAATACGAATGACACTATTTCAGTCCTGCGTCAAACTTTAGGCGGGATATCTTTTGTCATAATTGCTTCAGGACTTGGATAATATCTAATATATGGCGATATAAGTCGTTTGTATGAAGTCGTTGCTTTACATATTTTGGTTAACGATCATCAGCTAAGACATTGGTTCGTGTATGCCATGACTTAAAGTTATTTAATATCTTCAGGCAACTCCATCTAAGTAGGTACTGCTTGTGGTTGTTGTTCTTGTACAACTGCAGCTCAACTATAATCGAGAAGTGCTATAATCAATAACATTCCGGGCTTGAGCATTAAGACAACTAGGTGTGATTTTAGGGGCATTTGGATGCCATTTTTAGCAGCTCGAGAGACCATATAGAAATTCTTTCATACCACACCTATTAATGTAAAACAGAGGAGCGAAACGATACTAGCCGGGTTCAAATTTCCTATACTGTGTTCGATGGATTAAACAGATATTGAAACAGTGTGAGGGAAGAAGAAAAGCTGACGCGATACAGTTATGTAACGGGATCAAATTGGAGTGCAACAACAACAATAGGTCACATTCACTCGGAGCAGTTTGGTGATAAACCGCGAACCTCCTTCCTTCAATGTATCACCATTTACAGAGGGGACGGTGATTTGGGAGAGACAAGCACGAAATCTGTTATTGCTCCTATTTTTAGTGTTCCTCTAACAGTTTGACAATAGGTTATTCACTATTCATTTATTGCTTCCCTCCTCCTCCCCACTCTTCTGTCTCTATTTTTCCCTTTTCCCCTCCTTTCTCGTTCTCTCTGTCTCTCATCATGTGTCCTCTCTATTCAGATAAGCATAGGCATCACACATACACATATACATACAATCACGTACACACGCACGCACTTTCTATTCCAAGAAAACAATACGTTTCAAATCAAAACAATTGTTGAAGGAAAAAATACACATACACTGAAATGTGTGTATATATACATTTGTTCTCTCTCTCTCTCCTACTATCTTGTACCCCCTCTCTCTCTCTCTCTCTCCATATATGTGTGTGTGTGTATATAGAGAGAGACAGGGGAAGAGTAAAATATATAACATGCTCAAATACGTATACACACATGCATATATGGGTATGCATGTATGCATATATGTACGTCTGTATGTATATATATATATATATATATATATATATATATATATATATATATATATACATATATACACATGTATATCACCCTGTATACCCCGTCACTAACCGACACCCTTGGCATTACCCTGATAGTCATGTTCTAAATGGCAGTCTGGTGGGAAACAACATTTTAGCATGATTCCACACAAACAGACAATTAAAATGTCTGGGTCACTAGAAAAATCAATGAAATGTCCTGTGTGTATGTATATATATATATATATGTGTGTGTGTGAGTATGTGTGTGTACGGCCATATATTACCTACATGTGCATATATTTGTATATGTACGGCTTTGCGTGTGTGTGTGTGTGTGTGTAAAGGTTTATTTATATTTTTCCATACTGCAGTTTTCTATTGAAGCAACAGGCTTCCCCCTATTTTCCTTTTATCTCTGTGCCCCCTTTGTGACCACCCCCTCTTCCTTCACACATCCCTCCCCCTCACCATCCGCAATTCCTGCTCCTCCATCATTTCATCGCACCATCTTCTTCACATACACCGACCTCATCAAATCACACTCATATACGGTCTCACACGCACGCGCACGCACACACACGCAAACACTTATACACACCCACCTCGCGTACAAACGCACGTATGCAAGGACATATGTAGATATGTTTTGGAGTTGTGCGTTTGGCAAGTAACTTGATCTGGGATCATGTAAGACTAATATCAGCCATTTATAATCACAAACCCTATAACATTTTTCCGTACGTTTATTCCTCTATAGTACACTAATACTATGACGTGTCAAAACTATATAATATCGCCGTGCAATGAATACATATATATGTGTGTGTATATATATATA
>NC_068986.1:87296129-87296884 GCF_001194135.2 Octopus bimaculoides | reverse complement strand
ACACACACACACACACACACGTATGTATATACACACATATTATACAGATATATGTATACACATATTTTATTTATATATATATATATATATATATATATATATATATATAAACATATTTTCTGTGTATGTACACATATTTTATATATATGAATATGCATATATATTATACATATTTAATATGTATACATACATATAAAATACAGACATTTCTATCTGTCTGTGTAAGGGTGCGAATGTATGTGTTGCTGTATCCGATGCCTTGTATATATGCATGTATGTGTGTATATTGAATTCAGCTCCTGTCCGAGCGATAGCACGGCTGTTTATTGGGTGTTGTTGATTTGATATAGTGCCTTTGGTGAGTCTTATGAGAGACTGCAAAGTATATTGTTTCATTATTAACAACCTGAGTGCATGTTGTTGTCATAGCAACAGTTCTTACTGAAGTAAACAAAAACCCTCCCTGCCTTACAAGTGGCTCTCTCTTAATAAATTTATGCATAAATATATATATATATACTTATGTATGTGTGTATATACATACACACACACACACACACACACACACACACATATATATATATATATTCATACATACAAGTGCTTACTGTGCACACCTTAATGGATATGTCTTAGGCTGGATATTAATGAGCAGGCAGTTACATGCATGTGCGTATGCATGTATATGTGTATATATGTATGTATATACATGTATATATATATATATATATATGTATATATATATATGTATATAT
>NC_068986.1:87289623-87295253 GCF_001194135.2 Octopus bimaculoides | reverse complement strand
TATATATAGATAGGTATATAAATAAAAAAAATGAAGAAATTGGAGTCAGCAATAAGGAGTACGGTTGAGCAGTTATTTTTTTGATTGTTACATTCGTTTCGACACAACATAGTTCTCCAAGAATACAGGTATTTCATTAGGCACTTGCTTGTTTGCATAATAAGATCTAGTTGTGTTTTCTCAGGCGATATGTGAAAGTTGTCTCCGTTAGTCGAAAATCGTCGACTTGAAAACCATCCTCTCCGTCCGTCGTGGTTTGAATTTGGTAGTAGCTGATAGATTCAAGATGTGTGCTGCCCGATTGCGTTTGGCAGACTGCTATGAACAATAGTAGATGGCTATTTTGATACTGCTCGGCATTTGAACGGGATTAGTATGTCATGTTGTTGTATCGCTGCCCTGTTCTTCATGGTTGGCTACACATGTGAATTTCTGTAGCTGAACTTTAGTATGCAGTGGTGGATACATACAAACACAGGCCTCAAACGTATGCCTACGTACATATACATACATATACATACATCGATCTACATATACATATATGCACTTATTTATACGTCATCTCTGATATGTGGGTATATATACATACATACACAGAGATAAGTAAACCTATCTATTTTGACTTGCACATACATATAGCGAAGCACGTATGTACATACACACACACACTCTCTCTATCTCTCTCTCTCTCTCTCTGTCACACACACACACACATATCTACTTGCCTTCAACCTTGCGTGTCGACTTTCACACAATAACTCCCAGCACAAAGACACACACAGACGCACAAAACACACACACATATTTTCGACAAGCTTCTTTCAGTTTCTGCTTACGAAATCCACTCACAAAGCTTTGGTCTGCTCAGGGGTCTAGCAAAAGATACATTTTTATGTGATACAAATACTTGTTTCACATGTACGTTGTTTATTTTATACAATTCACTATTGTGTAAAGCACCATTTTATTTTGAGAGAAGTGTTCTTCCTCTGTGTGTGTGTGTGTTTGTGTGCGCGAGCAAATCATCATTGGAAGAGAGAGAGAGAGAGGGAGAGGGGGGGAGAGAAACAGGGAGAGGCAAAGAGAGAAAATTGCTTGTATTTATATATATATATATATATATATATATATATATATATATATATATATATATATATATATATGTGTGTGTGTATTTATCTATGTATGCACATATAATGAAAACTAATTATAGTTCACGGCTTTAAAAGAAAGCTACAGTCAAAATCAAATGATAATGTTTCTCTTATAATATAATTTTTACATCTTTATATATTTTCAACATCTTAATAAACAATTTTCTGTGTATGCATGTGTCTGTATGTGCATGAGTATGTTTTGTATTTGTAGTGTATGCATATGTATATGTATATATACATATCCTTGCAGACAAACAAATATCTTTAGAAATACACATGCGTATAAACAATCCAATATATTTATAAAAATATTCTTATACACAAACATACAAACACATGCATTTATAAATCGATAAAGATAAAAAAGAAAAAAATATACATATATATATATATACATAAATATATAAAAGTTACGTCAAGTGGAATAACCGAAAATATCTACGATCGCTTTTGCCCAGAGGCGATATTCTCATTGTATTAACGCCACGTTTATGAAATTGTTTACTTTCCGTTGCCATACGCACACGAGCATACACATATACAATACATACTTAAATGCATACATACAGAAGCGTGCGTGCGTGTGTGTGTGTGTATGTGTATTCACACAGACACGAAATACGTACATACGAACATGCACGTGTATATCATCCTTTGCGAGTTAAAGATTAAAATCTTCAAATTATGTATATTACTATAGATTCTACTATACAGTGTCTATGCTATTACAATTGTTAATCTCATTACTGCAAACACGGCCTCTATTACTTGCTTTTGTTCTTCTTGTTGCTGTTGTGGTTTTGTTGCTTTCTTTACTTATCTGCTATTACCGTTATTAATTCACCATTCATCACCATGCTACAAGATCAGTTTTGTTTCTTTCTTCCTACCGTCTTCTTCTCTTTCTTCGTTTCCTTCTCAATCTTCCTTTCTTCTTCTGCTTCTTCCTCTTCGTTTTCTATTCTGTTTATATGCATTTCTCATTATAAGTTGATATTGTTATTAGTATCATAAAATATATCACTTCATGTTACTCCGGTTGTAGTGGTGGATTTTGAGGTAGTTTTGGTGCTTTTCTCGTTGTCAGTATACTCTTTGTTCGATCCCATCACACGATACGACACGTGGAGAACCTGTCTACTATTTTATCTCGAACTGACTCATAAACCCGTCCCCTAATAAAAACTGAGTAATAAGTCCTTAATTTGGGGGTGGGAACGGTCACATGTTGTCTATATTTAAATCAGTCTGATGATTTTGGAAATATACATAATGTAAAATATAATCTATTATGACTACATTAAATTAAGATTTCTAACAAAACAATTGTCGCCAATTTAGAGCCCATTCCTGTTTTTCTTTATACTTGTGCCATACCACAATGTAATTGGATCCTTCGCAAACAATTGAAATTGAGAATTACTGAACATTAGTATCCAGTTCTGTTATATTTAGCATCTACGGCGTTGGATTATTTCACCATCTGATCTGTCTGAATCTCTTAGCCAATCGGTGGTGTTCTACATGTTGTTGTGCCTCGATTCCAATTGCATCCATTTAACTGATATACTGATGTAATTATATATAAATATATATATATATATATATCAGTTAAATGTATATGTATGTGTGTATATACATGATTACATCAGTCAAAACTAATCATGGCGCTGTTTACTATGTGCTTTATGATCAAGCGATTCGAGAAGCAGATTTCTGTGAAATAGTTATCAGGTCTCGATAAGTACAGGAGGAATAAATAGATTGGCTAATCCCACGTCTGAGTCACGCTGGTTTGACCGCAGCACCTTATATATACATATATATATATATATATATATATATATATATATATATATATATATATATATATATATTAGTTAAATGGATGCAATTGGAATCGATAGATAGATAGATAGATTATGTATGTATCTATGATACAGTGTACGCTAAACTTGTCTTCGTCCTTTTATTTTTCATTGTATCCACATATCGTTTCATTCTTCCTCCCTCCACCACTCATTTACTTTTTAGTCTCCTTTCAGCCATTTTTCGTCTTCACATCTCTGTATTATCTAACATCATGTCTCTTTCTACATAAGTATAGCACTCTGACTAAACATAAGTAGCAGTTATGCAGTAAATGATGAAATATTCGCAAACATTTATTTCCATGTTTTGATATCCTCTCCATTATTAATCACGAAGCAGGAAGAATGTTAGCGGCGTTGGTGATACCTGGGGTGTATGTAGTTTCGGAGGTTGTTCTCATTGTTGTGATGATGATGATGATGATGCTAGTATTTATATAGTTATTCGATTATAAAAATCTGAAATAATATCCTAAATTGCTAATAAATATACTATAGCAGTTGAAGTTTTTAAACAGCTTACATATGTATGTCTACATGTATTAGATATGTGTATGAATGCATATCCGTATACTGTATATAAGAGCATATGTGTACGTGTATACATAGTTATACAATCACAGTTGTTCATACATAAGAAGATAAGTATATAGATGTGAGTGCGTATACAGAACCCCCCCCCACACACACACACACATTCAAAATAAACTGTAAAATAAGTGAAAAATAAAAACAAGAATCAAAACTATACCTCTCGAATAGTGATATTGACTTTTATTTCTTCCATTTGGTTTTTGTTTACTAGTTATATGCTTTGCACCAACATGGCTTCAACCTTACGTAGGTAAAACATGTTTTGAATCTTTCGTTGATCTCCACTACTGACGTTCATACAAAAGCTTGTAGCGGAATGTCAATGAAATGTTTTGATTTTTGTCCTTGTAACTAAAATCCGAGAAAGAAAATGAATTCTATTCACCCAGAAATCAACGGGTATATGGCGTAGTGTTTAAGAGCGCGAGCTACTAACCTCAAGATTCCGAGTTCGATTCCGGGCAGTGACTTGAATAATGATGATAATAATAATAATAATAATAATAATAATAACAAGCATCGAAAAATAGCTTAGGAATGAGAACCCAGGTTCGAAATTTCCCCAAGATACCTGATGAAGGCTGGAGAGTGTATCAGCTGAAACATTGTGTTAACAATATTACAAGATAAGGACAAATATCTGTCAATTGTAAATAATGTACATAATTCCTCATCTCTTAAATATAGAACTCTCCTCCTTAGCCCCAACTCATACTGCATTTTAAGTATTACTAAATCAAATAAAGACTAGAGATCTTTGCATACATTGTTTCTAACTTAGTCACAAGGCGCGTAAATTTGAGGGGAAGTTGAGTAGTTGATACCAAAGACCCTAATATTTTGCTGTTATTTTTTCTTTTCTTATCTTTATTTCACCGATCATGAATAAATGAGACAGGCAAAATGATCTCTGGCGGGATTTGAACTGCATAACCCAAAATCATTCCATAAATGAAGTTACGTTACTTAGTTAAGTTAACTTTACTCCCGTAGGATTTGAAATTAGAGCCAAAATGACGTAGTAAAATACTGTACTACTTTTAAGATAAGCGATCAAGTGATTTTGCCAAAAACATAATTTATTGAACACAAGATGTACAATGTATAAAATTATATTAACAATTTCTTAAATGATGATATAACCTGCAGTGAGGTTTAGAAACGGTAATATCAGGTTTGCTTTTATTTCCTTCCACCTAATCCAAACATGTTCAAGAATAAATGCTATTCTTTCACTTTTTAAGTGCATGACTTTGAATTTCTGAGTACTTTTATAATGACCTTGAATTTCTGAGTACCTTTATAATGACTTTGAATTTCTGAGCTTACGTCAATGCATTGACTTTTCTACGCCAGAGTTTATTGCTGAGATATATACCAGAAATTATTTTCTGTCATTAGCTGGTCAGGTTAATGGAGGAAGTGTAAGTTTAATCAAGCCATATTTATTGTTGAATCTCAACACCAGCGATTGTGAAACATTAGAGAGAGCGATAGTAAATATAATGGCCACAGAGAATGTAAATCTTTTACGTTAGGGGTGATAAGAAGATTGAAATAACGATGTGCCTGTGTATGAGCAGTCTCTTCGCACTTCGATCTCTGCGTGCACTGAGGGACCAAAACACATCGAATTCATTTTGCATCAAATCTAAATATGTATTCCTCGGTCGTATATTTTTTTCCTTTATAATGTTCTACTTTATCATGGTGATGTAATCTGAGCATAATAACAAATTGCATTAGCTGTATGTTTCAGATGCATCAGTGGTAGCAGCAGCAGCATCACTAACGGCAGTGTCACATATTTCAAAGCATCACCAACAACATTACTATCACACTTTCGAAAACATAAACATATACATGCATATATATATATATATATATATATAATAACGTGTGATACATATATACGTACATATGCATGTGTGTGCATATATATACACACTTATATATATATGTGTGTGTATATATATATATATATATATATATATATATATATATATAA
>NC_068986.1:87287846-87289555 GCF_001194135.2 Octopus bimaculoides | reverse complement strand
ATGTGTATATATATATATAAATATGCATATATATTATATAATATATATATAATATGCATATATATTATATAATATATATGCAAGCCAGAATAGCGTAAACAGTTAAGTTTTAGATGAGGTGGCCGATATAAATAAAAACGAAACAAAAATAGAAGACATGAAAAAAAAAAGAATAAAAAATAAAAGTAAAAATAAAACTAGTAAATAAAGGTTGGCAATGAAGTTAATAATTTGTTTTTTGTTCTACTGTCAGCGAGGACAATTTGATTAGAGCAGCTCTATATAATTATGTAATTATATAACTGAATATATGATAAAATGTGAGATAGGATTTATGAGCAGTCAGTAAGTAAATCAATCAAAAATATATGAATATATCACGTGAACATTCTTGACCTGTCTTCTTTTGTATTTCATGTTTTCATATGTGTGATTTGAGCATGCGTTACTGAGGTGTATACGTGCTTGAAAATCTGTGTGTGTGTGTTGAATGATGTATGTGAGTATATCGATATGCTCTTGTATATGCATGTTTTTGCGCTCATGTTTGTATATACACATACAGACACACATACATACATACATGCAATATGCACATACACGAACTCAAGCACGCATACACACACATAATCCGTATTGGTATATATTAATATTGTGAAGCTTTTTATATTTTAATGACACTAATAATAATATTAATGATGATAGTAAAAACGACGTCGACAATAATAATTGTTTCAAAATAATAATAATGATGATGATGGTGGATTTGATGATGATTATGGTGGTGGTGGTGATGATGACGATGAAGATGATGATGATAATAGAAGTAATAATAAAAATAATAACAGTTATAACAACAATAATAATCCTTTCGAAACTAATAATACTAATACTGAAAATAATAGTGATGGTGATGGCGATATTAATGATGATGATGATGATGACTTATGGTGATGATTATGTTTGTGATGGAGATGATGATGATAATAATAATTTCATGAGGGTAAAAACTTATTATTTTTATCGATAAATCTGATGCTTCCTGCGTAAGATTTTATACACTACTACTACTACTACTACTACTTCAACCACTACCGAACCGGCGCCACCGCCACCAACTACAATAATGTTATTCGTATTAGTATTATAGTTAACACTACCACGACAGCTATTATGATTTATCGGCTTTATTTCATTATATTATATTCATATAGGCTTATCTAGTTAGAAACGTTTGCACTCGTTGAACCGTGATTTCCACAACTGGTTTACACCGATGATTTCGACTGTGTGTATACCTGTGTGTACACCTGTGTGTGTACCTGCATGAGCTTCTCTGTTAGTGTATGCGTGGGTTTCTGTTTGAGTGTTTTTTTTTTTTGCCGAGCTGTGTTAGTGTAAGCATAAGGTGTAAAATAAATGTAATGCAATATCAAATATGATAAACACTATGGGTTTACATTGGAAATAAATAGACGAAAAATATGTAAAAAAAAAAAAAAAATGGTTTAGATATGGTGAACGGGGATGGATATAATTGAACCAGCAGTGGTTGCGATGAACAATCCTCTGATAAAAAGCGCAGCAATGTGTGACTCTGTGTCTGTCTGCCTGTCTGTCTGTCTCTCTTTCTCTCCCCCCTTTTATATGTGAATATGCTTATGTGTGGGTGTGTATATATATATATACATATATATATATATATATAT
>NC_068986.1:87282336-87286696 GCF_001194135.2 Octopus bimaculoides | reverse complement strand
TATATATATATATATATATATTATAGTTACATTAGCTGAGAATGCACTTGGTATTGTGGCGACACAGCTTTCATGCATGCATATTTATAAATCATATTTTCTGATATAATGCTATTACTCTAGTGAATTTCTATCACACTATATAATTTCAGAAATGCTATATTTAATATCCGTTCGTATATCCATACCCACACATCTGTATATTTTGATGCAATATTTATACTTTGTTTTCTTATATTTTGCAGGTGAACGTCCATATCGCTGCAATGTATGCAACATAAAGTTCTCCTGCAAGAGTGCATTGCGTGTGCATTTCGGAAAGCATAAATCCCACTACAAGTTGGCTCATCGACCTGCACCTGCTCACTCTGTAAGGAATCCAGCACTGTTACCGTCACGTTTTCAGTTCTCACCGATGGGTATCGCTGTCTCTTCAGTACCAATAAGTCTCTCGGCTGCTGGAATTCCCATCACAGCTTGCAATTCACCGGTTGTGTCGTCTGCGATCAGCCAAGCTTCCTTATTGGGTTCGTCATTGATGTCACACCACAGGTCAATTCCTCCCGATGGAGTTGTTCTGGTTGGTAGTAGTAACAGTAGTAGTGGTAGTAGTGGTGCGATCAGTACAGGCGGTGCTACTCCTCTTGCTGTTGCTGCGTCTGCTGCTGCTGTTGGCAGTGGTACCGAAAGCCCGGCTCTCAAACAGGAAAACCCTGATACCAAATTGAGTGAAGATCCGCCCGCTTGCGCCTCACCTAGCAACAGTAACGTGAACAACAATACTAACTCTGTCAATAATGTTGAGATGCCAATTCCATCTTCAACACCCAATGCTACTGCTGCTACTGTTGCATCTGTTCTTCCGTTAACAAAGTTAGCCAAATTGACTTGTTCCAGTCCAGAGAGTACCTTAAATTTATCTTCAGACTCAGTCGCGGCTTCCATCTCATCTATCATTACTGCTGCCAATAGTTCGGTGGTAACGACCACGTCCTCGGCTATGGACCACATACCATTGAGCGCTTCTCGTCATTTCCACATCCTACCACCGATGTCAACAGTTCCACCGCCTCCCCTTGCAGCATTGCCGCCCAACTTTAACCCTGCTGCTCATCCCCCGCAAATGAACAACACTGATTTAAGGACTATGCCTGGAGGGCTCTTCCCACCCGCCAAGCATATTGAACCTGGAGAAAATGTTGAAGATTACATGGAAGTTAATACTTCTGAAACGACCAAACTTCAGAAATTTGTCGAAAATATTGAGCATAAGTTGAGTGATCCCAATGAATGTGCGATTTGTCATCGTGTGTTGAGCTGCAAGAGTGCCCTGCAAATGCACTATCGTATCCACACTGGAGAGCGACCTTTCCGCTGTAAGTTATGTGGACGTGCCTTCACCACGAAGGGCAACCTCAAGACACATATGGGTGTGCACCGTGCCAAGCCGCCAACCCGGCTCACCCATCAGTGTCCAGTGTGTCACAAGCAGTTTACCAACATTCTCGTGCTACAGCAGCACATTAGGGGTCATACAGCGGACACTTACCCAACAATGCCTCCTAGTCTTTATCGTACTAGTGACTGGCACCCTAAACCGTTCGATCTGAGGCCTTCCATTGAACCTAAAGAATTAGACTTGAGCAAGACATCCTCAAGTTTTCTGTCTCGTTCTGTTCCCCCTTCGACAACGTCACCATCGGTGTCTCAGACATCTACATCACCACTGTGTTCACCTTTGGAAAACAATAAAATAAGCCCAACTTCTCTGGACCTGGCTCCGAAGAATTTGGAAAATGCAACTAACTTGACAGAGACAAGCAATGAACTGACTGAAGGGGCCACTAATGTGATTACTAGGAACAGTAACAGTTTAGATAATAGCAATGTGATTGATGAGAGTGTGATGGAAGAAGGTGTGGTCGAATCGGAAAATATGGAGGATAGCATGGTTGATACTTGCAACCTCGATGATACAGGTGATATGGACGACAGTGCCCTAGATACAAGCGGTATGGAAACCAATCTAATGGATACTGAGGAAATAAACGATGAAAAGACAGAGAGTAAAGGGGAGAAAACAGACGGAGAAGACACGAATAAAGAAGAGGAATGGATGGAGACCAAATCAAAAGAAGAAGTCTGGCCCGAACCTGAAGATTCTAGAACGTCAAGCGAGGCTGGTCATGAAAATCTTGAGGAAGAAAGACCAAACTCTCTGGCTTCTGCTGCATCCCACGAATCACAAGATCTACATAAAAACCATGACTTCAATCCAGCTTCAAGCTATGAAGCACAGATAACATCTGTGATAACAAGTGGTTTTGTTCCTCCATCGTCAACCTCACTTGCCGCTTTAGAAGCTCGAGTCCGAGCAATCAGTTCAAATAACCCACTCAGTATGACTGTGGGCTCCAAGTTCAACATGAGACTCCATTCCCGTGACTTTAACCCAGCGCATAAACAATTCTCACATCATCTTCCACATAGTGCTTTCCTCAATGGAGACGGATCTCCCGGAACGTCACCCCATAGCCAGTTATATACTTCCGAGGGAAAATCCGAAAGCAATGGTATGAAAGATCCCATTGGTGCCCATTCTGTGTCTCTTCATATGCGTCCTGACGTAGCGGGTTTCCCCATGAGTTCCGTGTTTCCTTTAGCGCCAGCACTTGACTTGCGTCCCAAAAACGTAGAAGGCAAAACAAACACAACGTGTTATATTTGCTTTAAAACGTTTGCTTGCAAAAGTGCTCTCGATATTCACATTAGGAGTCACACTAAAGAGAGGCCGTTCAAATGTGAAGTTTGTGATCGCAGTTTCTCAACTAAAGGTAATATGAAGCAACATATGCTGACACACAAAATAAGGGACCTACCATCACAAGCGTTTAAAAAAAACTCCAGCAATCTTGACTCGGCTTCGATAAAAAGAGAACCCACGATCGAACTGGACAGCTCTCGCGTATCCGAGTCCCTTGCGTCTAACAACAACAGTGTCAGTCCTAGTAACTTGAAATCTAGTAATACACCCAATGATGTCAGTAATAGTAGCAGCAACAACAACAGTGATAACAACAACAGTAACAGCAACAATAACGGTCAAACTTCATTAAATACTAGTGTGAGCCAAGGAGAAAATTCCTTGCCCCTGACTCCTACCAGTGAGGGGAGTAATACATCCCCTTTTGTACGACGCCCATCTCCTAAACATACCTGCAGTGTCTGTCAAAAACACTTTTCCAGCGCAAGCGCACTTCAAATTCATATCCGTACTCACACTGGAGACAAGCCCTTCAAGTGTAGTATGTGTGCAAAAGCATTTACCACTAAGGGAAACCTGAAGGTTCACATAGGGACCCATATGTGGGGAAACAACCCTTCCCGACGAGGTAGACGAATGTCAATTGAACCCCCTTTTCTTATTGGCCCAAAAGAGCACCCTTATTTATCTCCTTATCATAGGTCTCCGGAGATTTTCTTTCATCAGTATCCACATTTCTTAAACGGAATCTCTCCAAAAATGAACGAGATATCGGTCATCCAGAGTTTAAACGGGAGTTTAAACCATATGCCCAGCAACCTGACCGAGGCACAACTGTCGAGTAAGGAAGAACCTCCACGCAGTGATAGCGGTGGAGGACACAGCAGCGTCGACAGTGGACGTAAGAGCACGGAGAGTCTACCATCGTCTTGGCCCAGTGATAGTATGCCTGGCTTAGGAACAGCTCATCATCCCTTACAGCATCCACTTCACTTACAACAACAACAACAGCAACAGAACAATTTAAGTCCCAATAGTACTAGCATCATAACTAGTGTGACACCTGTAGTTAATAACACCAACCTTAACAATACAAGCAGCAGCAACAGTCCTATCAACAGCAACAACAACATCATCGTAAACAGCAATTGTAATATTGTTAATAATAGTACAGCCCTTGATGTATTAAGTAGTAGTGTAAGTAACAATGATCTATTAATGTCCACTGGAACAGATGGAGAATTAGATCTCAGTATGAAATCGGCTTCTTTATTATCCTCATCGTCATCGTCATCGTCTTCATCCTCTTCTTCCTCTTCATCTTCATCATCATCGACATCTTTAGTAACCGGTGGTGGTGGTGGTGGTTGCGCTAGTGGTGGTGGTGTTGTCGACAGCAGTGCTGCTGCTATTGCCGCTGCTAGCGGCGGTGGTGTTTGTGGTAGCGTGGTCGTCGGTAGTGTATTGAATGGAAGTGGTGATGCTGGCGGCGTTACTGTTGGTGTGGGTGTCGGTGAAAGTAGCGTAGCTGTCGGCAGCGGCAGCGGCGGCGGCGGCGCTGTCAGTGCTGGTAGCAGTAGTAGTAGTAGTCATAGT
>NC_068986.1:87280862-87282205 GCF_001194135.2 Octopus bimaculoides | reverse complement strand
CACTGACGCATCTCTCTTACCGGAAGCTCACCAGAACATTGCTTCCTGGTCGTGGCGAACTGTTTGCCATATTTGTAACCAAGTTTTCACTACCTCCCCGGCATTAGAACATCACATGCGACTGCACCACGCCACTAATCCAACCGAAGAGCCTCTACGGACTTCTGTCTCAAATTGAACCTTCTTCCCCATCATTTTTGTAACAAAAGAAAAAAAATTCAATCAAGTGATTTGAAAAATATAAATAAAAGATGGATATATGACAAGAACAAAAAGAAAGAAATGAAATTAAAAGAAACAATGATGTTGATAATTATTGATGGATTCTTGGTGATAATTAAGTTTGAAGATGTTGATAATAATATTGATAATAATAAAAGTATTGATAATAATCATTGTTATCATCCTGACGAACATTTGGAATTACCAAAATGAAAATATTCCAAAAGAACACCTGAATATGTAAAAATGCATTATGCATACGTGAAAGGGGAAGTAGTATATATGCATACCTACATATGAGTATGTGTACGTGTATATATATATAAACTTTCATAAATTGCATATACAGTGAATAAAATATACACATAACATGCATTAAAAAATGTAATATGTGTAATACCTATCTTTGTGACTACAGCGGTTCACAAACCGATTAAAGTGACAATTATATATATATGAAAAAAAAAACAATAAAAATCAGTTACAGTTGATCCATTGTGGTTCTTCAGAAAAACAAAGATGAATGGATTTTTTTCCTCATAAACCGAGAAAAAAATGTCCTGTCTACAGTTTCCAATTTTGCCCCCGTAACCCTTGAAAATGCTGTTGTTATGACAACGAGACTGAATTCATGTATAAATAATTAAAATAAACAAATTGAAAAGAGCAAGAAAAAGAATCATAACATTTTTAGAAAAAAATGTAAGAGAAAAATTTAAAGCTAAATTTTAAATGGAAGGAGATTAAAACAACACAAAAATCACAAAACAAGAAACACGGAAATACAGAATCATCAAAAAAAAAAAACAAAAAAAAAACAAACAAAAACAATATTAATAATAAAAATGATATTTCTCTGGCAACAAGTTTTGACAAACAGAACTGTTGTTTTATAAAACGGTGTGACGAGAAGAGGATTCTGGAGTGTAAATGTGAGTGTGTATGTAAGTACAATGTGTGTGTGTGTGTGTGTATGTATGTGTGTGCTTTCGTTTTCCTTCTCCCCCAAGACATTTTTTTCTTTTGAATTTTCTTGTATATACAAGCGTGTATGTGTGTGTGTTGTATACAGTTGTTTATTTTCAATCCAGATATATATATACAAACTGACATATATATAT
>NC_068986.1:87274094-87280528 GCF_001194135.2 Octopus bimaculoides | reverse complement strand
TATATATATATATATATATATATATGTACGATGGGAGAATGAGAAGACAAATGCGACAAGCAAGAGCTGATGTTTTTTTTTAGAATTTGTTTTTTTAAATATGTATTAAAATAACTTAAAAACATGTTAAAATGAATTGAAAATAGACTGAAAATTAAAAAAAAACACACAGATAACAGAACAAAAATGGAGAAGATTGAAAGAAACGAACTGAAAGAATAAAAAGAACGATGATGCCAATTTCTCATTATACATTCATCATAGAAAAAGCTGAGGACTGCGAAAGAAGGGGAGATTTTACCGTATAAATTCTACAGAACGTTTCCATTTTAAGGGTGAACAGCTTTTGACAACGTGTGTAAGACTTATGCGTATATGTAGCATCACCTCAGGCACACAAGCATGCATATATACGAACATGCATATGAAACGCTAGCAGACACACACACAGTGGTGCAGTCACACACATTTATAAATACATGTAAACACATTTATACAAAAGCACACGCAAGCACACATACTTATGTACGTACAACATGCATACATA
The DNA here is from genome assembly GCF_001194135.2 of Octopus bimaculoides. Taxonomy (NCBI): domain Eukaryota; kingdom Metazoa; phylum Mollusca; class Cephalopoda; order Octopoda; family Octopodidae; genus Octopus; species Octopus bimaculoides. The sequence continues at coordinate 87,279,981 of NC_068986.1, read as the reverse complement.
TACATACATAAATATATATACATATATGTGTATATATACGTAATTCATATTATATAATGAATATATATATATATATGCCATGCACATATACATATATATATACAGACACATACATATATGCTTATATATATACAGATATATATATTCATACACACATATATATTCATACACACATATATATATATATACATATATATTTACATATATACATTCATACACACACACACACACACACACACACACACACACATATATATAAATATATATATATATATATATATATATATTGCATATGTAGACATTCCAGATTTGCGTCTTGACAATCTCGCGATCGAACATGGTACCAAAACTTAATACAAATGGAAATAATAAAAATTACTGCAACGCTCTTTAATTACAATGGTGTGGCTGATGATATCAAAGATTTCAATCATAATGATTTCTATCTTCTTAGAACAAGGCTGGTGCATGAACGATATTTATATACTAATATCAATACTACTAATAATTGTTTTAATTAAGGAATTGAATATCGGTTGAGCAGATGGTAAAATAATCTGTGGCTTTGACGTGACTTGAAATCCCGCAGGATTTATACCATTTAAGTATAAACATCGATGTGAGATTTTGTCCTGTGCTGTAGTCAGAAAATTTCCTTATTAATATGGTGGCGAGCTGGCAGAATAGTTAAAACGTCGGACGAAACTCTTAGCGGTGTTTCGTCCGTCTCTATATTCTGTTCAAATTCCGCCGAGGTCGGCTTTACCGTTCGTCCTTTCGGAGTCAATAAACTATGTACCAGTGGAACACTAGGCTCAATGTAATGGACTAGTCCCCTCCCCAAAATGTCAGGCCTTGTGCATATATTAGAAAGGATTATCATTATTATTATTATTATTATTATTACGTAAATGATATATGTATCGAAATAAAAGATAATTCTTCTGCGTAAACACCTCTGTTCATAGAATTTTTCACTATACATAAATCTATTACAAATGATGTTGGTATGCAGAGTAGGTAGTGCTTATTTATAAGAGGTGAGGTTTATGTTCGTGTAAGACCATAATACGAATATTGTGACAAGACAGAATAAGGTGAGGATGTGGCAGTGCGACGAAGAGGATGATAACTGAGATTGCCCGATTATAACTGCATGATTAAATATTATTAATAAGCAGACTGATTAATCATAATTGATGATGATGATGACACTTATGATGATAGATATACCTTAAATAATATCGAAAATCCATAGCCAAAAGGGACGTAGGTGCATAGCAATGTGTTTCTTTAATCGGATTGCGATGTTACTACGTCTGTTTCCGTTCCAGTTATGGTTGGCCGTTGGTTTCTCTATGAAGATCTCTTCTGGCCTGTAACGTTTTTATTATAAAAATGCATGGGATTTTGAACAGGCAGAATCGTTTGAGCTTCGGACAACAACAACAAAAAAAAAACCTTGCGATGGTATTTAGTTAAGTTTTTTCTTTTGTATTCTGATTTCAAATACCACCGAAGTTAACTTTGCTTTTTCATCATTTCGGTGTCAATGAAATAAAAGCACCAGTCATATACTGGATTCGATGTATCACTATGCTCTTCCCTTCAAAGTTATTGACCCTGTGTTTGAATCAGAAGCAATAATATAAAAACATTGATTATTATTTGGATCCAGATATTGTGGTTTCTCGCCATGTTAAGGCGCCAACTCATAGAAATAACTTAATGCATTAAATATAAAACAAAACAAAACAAAAAAAAAAAACAATGAGAGCTCTTCATATAAACCTCTGAAATTATAACTACACTTATCTTATTTTGATTCTTAGTTTCCTTTCTTTCCTTTTTTTTATCATTCTGACTACTTATTTTTCTTCTTTATTATTAGTTTCTTATGTTTCTTTCTGCTGTCGCTTTTGATTAATAAATTAATTTCATGTTATCATTTTAAAGAAAATAATTATAAGAAAAAAACTATTAATTTACTACTACTACTACTTCTACTACTACTACTACTACTACTACTACTACTACTACTACTACTACTACTACTAACTGACTGACTTACTACTTCAATGGTTTAATAATCAACCGAATATGAAAATATGGTTGATGTGTTTGTTAATTTTACAAATACTTCCATGAAGGAAAATACTATTGTGTTTACGTATTTACTACTACTACTACTACTACTACTACTACTACTACTACTACTACTACTACGTTAAGGATACTAATGACAATTTATGTCAAGAATGTTTAATACATTTTCTTTTTTGCATAATTTCAATCAAGGGAGTAGACCAGAGCTGTTACCATTCTCAGATCCTCCATAACCGGTTAGATTAATGTAACTGAAGATCTTCTGAACAGCGTGATCGTGTGAAGAAGATTTCTGTCTAACCTGAATACTTGCATCAGTATGATCTCTACTAAAGTTACACAGGTGGTAGTGTTAAACCAGGCGGGGTGTTATGCTTACCATCTACAAATTAATTGATGGACTTCATAAGAGTGTCGGCGAGTAATATTTGGGAGTTGGCGGCTGTGTACTTTGGCTAAAGTCCAGTAGTTATAATATAACGATTACTGTCTTTTCTATTAACGAATGATTTTCTCTATTATTGTTACTGATTAATCTGAGGCGGCGAGCTGGCAAAATCGTTGCCACACCGACAAAATGCTCAGCGGCATTTTTCCGGCTTTACGTTTTCAGGTCATATGCCGCCGAGATCGACTTTGCCTTTTATCACTTCGGGGGTTGATAAGTGAAGTACCAGTCCGATATTGGTGTCGATATAATCGACTTGCCCCTTCTTCCAAAATCTCTGGCCTTGTGCCTGTAATACAAAGGATTATTAGCGATTAATCTGTGCGGTATATTATTAAAAAAAAAGCAAGCAAAAAAAAGTTGAAGAAAACAAAACACGATCAATGATAATTACTGAGGCCCGGAATGTTAATTTTTAACTCAATGATAATTAATAAGCATCGGAATATTAATTTTTTTTACTCAATGATAATTATTGAGCCCTAGAATGTTAATGTTTTACTCAATGATGATTACTGAGCCCTAGAATGTTAATGTTTTACTCAATGATGATTACTGAGCCCCAGAATGTTAATTCTTTTCTATCTTTACGTAGAGGATAGATATTTATACACACACATATATATGTATATATATATACAAAAAAATTCCAAACGAAAATTTATTTCAATTAAACGTCAATATTTCATCGTAAATTTGCGCCAAATATTTTACATCTAACTCATACAATATTTATTTCGTATATTCTTTTGTTTTTCACTGCTACTAAAAGTTTAATAAAACAGAAACTAAGCTTTTCTTATAAAATATTTAATGTTTTATAATAAATAAATCTTATAAGTGTATTTATTGGAACTCAGGGATATCACCCCACCAGGCATTTTTTTTTTTACATCTAACTATTTTTCTTTTGTTTTGTGTATAACAATTCTTGACGGCACATTCTTCGACATGGCTTTACTAAGACATTTCTAATTACATACGAAACTGATGCATTACTTTGCCTGTCCGTATGTGTGTGTAGATATAACTCGACTTATACACTCTACCACACACACACATACATTATAGATTAGCAACTACACTTGTTTGTGTCTCTGCATTTTCCATCCATATAAACGAGAGGTTTTATATTGGTTAGAATCTATTTTCTCACTTCTTTATTGACTTCTTCCAACTTTTGATTGATAGTTCCATAGTATTCTTCGTATTCTTTTTTCCATGCGCTTAAACTGCTTCAGATTACGTAACTTCTGTGAAAGAATATCAACTGCCATAGATTCGTTCCCTATTTCTCGACATGAAACAGGACCTAAACATATTAGGGTGCTCTTTGAAGCTCCAAGGACGTTTCTTTCAATTTTATCTTAATTTAACCGTTTTTCTTTCGTATTCTTCCATTAGAATATGTAATTTCATTTTTGACTCGACTGATCGTTGAGTTTGGCTTGTTTTTCTTCAGATTCCTTCCTCGCGTTAAGTTTAAACAATTACTTTACTTGATCTGAAGTACTTTCTTTTTACAATACAACTTATTCTATTCAAAATTTTGAAGTTTGTGAACGTTTCTTTATTTTACAACGAAATATTTGCTTTTGATTTTAAAGAACCTCAAAAAAGAAATATTTTAGTGATGAATATCTTTTAAACATCAATTTAAAAAAAATCTTTTACTTTGATTATTTGGAGTTCTTTCGTTCTATTTTTGTTAATTTTCATAGCAATGATTAGCACTTTTCGTTAACATTTCTCTCAAGTTTCTAGCTTACTGTTCTTAGTATAAAAATGTAAAATAAATATACAATATATCATCCAATTGAAGAAAGCAAACCACATAAACTTACAATGACGTTCTGCTTGAAACTTAATGTCCAGAAACGTTCAGACATGATTTAACAGTGGCTACATGTAGGCAAAACCCGACCCTATATGCAACTAGTATTATTAATAATTATAAAAATACTATTAACAAAAAAATTGTAATTACCATATGAAACCTCGGGTCGTTACTTTAATGTTTCTTTTGGTTTGATATTGTGTTAAATATATAGGACTGTTTAGAACGATTTAACCCTCACTTATCCTGAAATTTAATTGAGCAGTGTAGATTAATTTTAGAACAGTGTATCATAGTAATTGTCTTGATTACCATCACTATTAGAATCATCATCCTCGTTTTTAATCTATCTGGGATCTGGAATCGAAACAATTACAAAAATTACCAGCACCAATACAAAGCCTATATCTCTCTTGCTAAATGCAAAACCGTTCTTGTGTACAACAGCTAGGGATTTATTATTATTATTATTAGTAGTAGTAGTAGTAGTAGTATTCGTATTAGTATTATTATATCGTCATCTTTACCGGCGTTGATTTCAAAAGCCAAACTAAGTAACAAATAACTCTTCGGTGATAAATACATCATAAGATAGGGAAAACACGATGTATAAAGGCAAAAGAATTGCAGAAAAATACAACACAAAAATGATATAAAAAAAAAACATTCAGACACACTGACAAATAAACATGCACACATATACGCACACAAATATATATACATATATGTGTGTATATATATACATATATGTGTATATATATATATATATATATATATATATACACATATACATTCACACGCACACACATATATATATATACACATATATATATTTATATATGCATACACGCAAGAATAGAAATCTAACCCATCATAGTTTGTGTGTTTGACTGTTTACCCACATATTACAATTTATGTATTTTGGGTGATTGATATATATAGCGTGCTTTTATCTCGATTGGAAGGTTGTGAGATTTTGTGCAAAATGAACAAAAAATAAATATAAAAGAAAACATTTTAAGTGTAATAGTTGATACAATTTGTGAAAGATAACGAAAAAAACCGGAAAAAAGAGAAAAAATATGAAGCAGATCATAAGAACTTACATATGTATGTATATGTTGTATATACATTTATATACATTAGAGGTGTTCTTAAAAAAATTTTTCTATTCGAACAATTATGGAAAGTTTGGCTCCATTAAATTACATTTTGATTTATAAGCAGATATACAAAACACGCAAGAACACGTACGTGTGCATACATATACTCATAAGGATATATACATACATTCGGATGATGGACACATATAATGATTAAGTGGGCGATACCTATGTATAGATACTCACCATCTATACAAATATCACAACACAAATGAAATACAAAACTGAACTAAACCCACAGCTATATACATATATATATTGGTATATGTATGTATGTATATATATATATATATATATATATATATATATATATATATATATATATATATATAT
>NC_068986.1:87269264-87273854 GCF_001194135.2 Octopus bimaculoides | reverse complement strand
TTTTTTTTTTTTTTTTTTTTTTTTTTTTTTTTTTCCACTTCTTAACAGATGATTTCATGCATATTCATGTAGCTGTGTATGTTTATTACTCACTGTCACTGCATTTATCTGTGTTGGTATAACATATATGTATCGGTCGGTGTTTGAGTGTGTATGCGTAAATTTCTTCATGTGTGTGTGTACGTTTGATTATGTGTCCTTCTCTCTCTAATATACACTCATATATGAATATATTCACAATCACGCTTCTCGAATCCTTTTAAATTCCACAATAGGTAAAGAAAAATTGGTATACACCATTTGTAGATTGAATGGGCCCGAACAACGAGGCCGTAAATCCAATCATATCCTACGCAATAAATTTATACTGCGTTGTCAATGCAAACAGTGTGTCTCGAATATATATATGTATATATATATATATATATATATATATATATATATATATATATATATATGTATGCATGTATATATATTTCATATTTATCAATACTTACCAAGTCACACACATGTATATGTATAGCAATTTCTATATCTTGAGTACAAACTGTAAGAAAGCCACAGTCCTGCTGTATTTGTCCTAAGAAAGCATCTCATATAGACGTATAGTGCGAAAGAGTTGCTAAATCCGAGATATCATGTATATATTTATATATAGATATATACACAGAGATATGCTCGAGGCAAATTCGAACCCGTAAGAAAGCTATTCACTATATTTTGTCATGAATACAATTTCTCGCAGTAGACAGACAAGTGTAAACACAGCGAGTCAGCTTGCAGTGCTCCCTACAGACTGTTGGATGCATGTGTTTCTGCGAATTGACACGAGGAACAAGTCCCTCTTATGATATTCCCACCATTATTCAGTGACTGGATGCGCTATTCAGAGGCTCACATTACCCAAAATACAGGGTGACAGTGCTAAGCAATGATGTGCATAAATACATGTGTGTAAGCATTATTTGTATATTCATAATGCCAAAATTTATTTTTGTTCACAGTAATAATTAATACAATTTCATGGGTCTTTTGTTTCCTTGTAAAATGTACGTATTATTAAACTGGTTTGCTTGCAACGTTTGCCATTTTTCTAATTTTTTTCGAACAGGGGCCAGTTGCCACTAAACAATACTTTTACTATTTAGTTCAGAACAATATGGTTAGTGTATTATATAAGTATATACAATAATAATATTGTAACTACAGTTTAACCCTTTACCAGACCAAAACATTTCTAAACTTTCATGCTTGTTTCCATAGCTTGTCTCAACGTAGCTTCACATGCTAAACTTCCAAAATTACCCATTACATGACGAGTAAAACTCTAGTTCAACGATATTCTGATAATTGTTACCCATATATTAATATCGTACCATCTTTTAACTGTCTTAAGGGTGTATAATTAGTAATACATCTTATTCACGTCTTTGAAATTCGAATTTACCCATCTCTATTCCAATAGATTTGAACTTGGGAATAGCAGTAACTAAAACAATAATTATCAGATAAACACAAACATATATGTCTGCTTGAGCATATCTGCGTGTTTGTTTTTATGTAGTGTCCATTTACATCCCAGATGTTGCTGGTTGGACAAATAGAGAGTGATAAACCAAGTACCAGGCTGAAATAAATATTCTGCATAAAATGATTGACTGACAAAACCTTTAAAGGGAATTCCCAGTTAATTCCCTACTTTAATGACTGAGCCTAGCAAAATTATTACAGAATAATATTTCTAAAGATTTTTAAAACTTATGATATTCCCACCATTATTCAGTGACTGGATGCGCTATTCAGAGGCTCACATTACCCAAAATACAGGGTGACAGTGCTAAGCAATGATGTGCATAAATACATGTGTGTAAGCATTATTTGTATATTCATAATGCCAAAATTTATTTTTGTTCACAGTAATAATTAATACAATTTCATGGGTCTTTTGTTTCTTTGTAATAATTTTGAGCCTAGCAAAATTATTACAGAATAATATTTCTAAAGATTTTTAAAACAAGATTACCTTAAACTAAGGAGAAAAATTAGAATTGTCAATGAAAAATTTCCTCCGGCAAGTGGGATTGTTTGCACTGAAGGACATTCAGAAAGTGGCATACATAATGTCTAGGTTTAAAACCTATCATTGATTATCAGGTTGAATTACGTGGAATCAACAAATATATGACCTTGTTGGTCAGACGATTTGCACTTCAGTTCCTCAAATAACTGTACGACAAATATATTGTGCTTCTGCTATATTGAACTATGTTATACATATTTGTCTCATGACCGGCCAACAGGCTGTTATAAGCTAACAATTACTAATAATATAGAAATAACTTGTATTAGTCAACTAATGGCCGACTACAGATCGGAATTTTACTAAGTATGTATTTCAGTCATCATTGTCAAACACATTGACATATCATATCCTGGACCAAAAGTCTGTAACCAAAGCAATGCCTCATACTTCAATAGTTAACACATTCACATATAATCACACATATATACACAAACGATTGTTATATATGTATATTAGTGTTTGTGTCGATGTATATGTGTGTTTGCTAGTACGTGCGTTGGACAAGTCTATAGACGCGTAGACTTGTGGTTAGAGTGTTTCACTCACGATCACAAGATCGTAGTTTCAGTTATCGGACTGCACAGAGCGACGTATTTCTTCAGCCAAGCACTTCATTTCACGTTGGTCTGTGACCAGTTCTACATCTGACACGTGGTACACCGTTCATGTGTACAGGCAAAGTCGATTTGAACGGAGGGATTGAGCTAATGTACAGTAAAAACATTTGACCTCAAGAAATTGCAGAACCGCCTTTCACGGTCTACTACCATCGAATGTGTGCATGTACCAACTCAATATTTTACACTACCAATTGAAAAAATCGAATGTTTTTGTCTGAGGAGCCATCGATAAACAGTGATGTTATCTGTTTCATTTTTACTTCTATTACTTTTCTTTTTTAAATTTTTTGTTGGGCAATTACTTTATCTCTCTGACACCTAGAACTTCTAATATTTCAATGACAAAGGGGTTGATGGTAGTGGCGTCAGAAATCTGAATGGTATGTATGTGGCAGTTGTGGTGGTACTGGTGATGGTTGAAATAATCAACAGAAAGAGAGAGAGAGAGGGAGAGAGAGAGAGAGAGAGAGAGAGAGGGAGAGGTTTAAGAAAATTGTACTGATCCCCGAATGGGAAGTCAAAAAGTATTGTTTATCATGCAGCTTCCAAGTCGACATATTATATCATTGTTTTGAAGAAAATTGTTCATTACTTGAAAAATATTGGTCAAGTTTAATAAAATTCATTATGTACTCTCAATGCATGAAGTGTCATTATTGGAGTCAAGGCCCAATGAGGGGCCCTCTACAGGAGCTAGCTTAAAATCCCCCCAATAGGGTGGCTTTGAAGCTAGTTCATAAATATGTAGATCGAGGGAAAGTGAGAGAGAAATTATTAGGTCGCCCTTTTTCTGTGCCCATTTGTTGTTGCTTTTCGAATAACCGGGAGCGCACCATTCCGGACGCTTGTCACGCTATATTATATAAATAAGATCAAAGCATTGTTTAGTGCTTGCAATATTGCTTGGAAATACGTGTGAGTCTGTTGATCCGTTGATCTTCTATATCTGGCATATCTAATGGGTATTAAAGAGGCTGGCATTATTCTTTATTTATGCTCCTGTATTATCCTTGTTTATCCTCCCTGCTGCCGATTTTTATTGCACCGATGCAGTAGCATTATTGTTGAGTGCATCAGTCAGTACGCAGAAGATGTGGCTATGGGGCCGGCTTTAATCTGCAACAAGTGATTTAAATAATGCCAGTACATACACCAACACAGCTTAACCTCCGCACCGCTGATTTGAGCTTTGCATTTTAAAGATGATACCCACTTTTGTTATTTGAATTTCTGTATTACGACCTTCATATCTAATCACCTAGGATTGTATTGTTACCACGCTGTTATATATTTTAACGGATGGCTCTAAAAATTGTAGAGTTCATAGGGACGTTAGAAAGGAAATCTTGAAGCAAAAGTCGGCATTAGTTACAGGAAATATCAGGTGCAATGATTAGTACCATGAAAAACAAACATTAAAAGCTGCATATCTCTCTTTGCACCAAGCATACTTCTAACAGACCGTGTTCACTATCTGCCTTTGATAGTTATTGTTGGATTTGCTTTCGGTTCGGCTCTCATCGACCGCTACTTAATCCCGTGTGAAGTATCGTTATAACTAACTGTGAACAGAACAGAAAATGTTAATTCGATCGGTAAGCAATGAGTAATATATGTCTATCAGATGTAGGTGAAGAAGTGCTTCTGACATGTAAATGTATAAGCCAGCCGAGAATATATGAGGACCTGTATAATTTATTTTTATAAATATTTAAAAGAAAATCAAGGGGGGAAAAAAAAAAGAAAAAACGGTGAGTCCAGTTATAGCTTGAAGTGAGAAACGAAGAGGATCCAGGTAACTAGCCACAACGAATCAATTAGCACAAAAATTGCGAGGAACTAATTACATTAATTTCTCAAAATATCGATTTTACGTTATTTGTGACT
>NC_068986.1:87266885-87269087 GCF_001194135.2 Octopus bimaculoides | reverse complement strand
ACACACACACACACACACACACACACACACACACAAACAAACAACACACACATGTATGTATGTACGTATATATACACCATCATTACCCAAAGGTAGAACACCGGCACAGAAAAAAAGTGACAACAAACATTCCAAAGGCGATAGCAGCAGTAATAGATCCGTTTTCTCTTTCAGAACCAGTCTCAGCCCGGAGGATGACAGAGCACCTGAAAGTATTGATATAACTCGAAGAGGTGTCTTTAATAACGATCCGAACAGACATGCCCCTGCTATCCTGGATGGAAAAAGCAATCATCGTGTTAGAACTTACTTTGCCCTATGAGACAGATTTGACATTTCTCACCAGCTGAAGAGAACCAAATATCACGAATCGGACAATGCGGTGTTTGTCAATAGATGGCGCATTGTAGCACTTCCTAGTAAAGTTAGCAGCTGCAGGTTTCCAGCTTGGTCGGTGCATAATGTCCTGTTGAAGATTTTATAGTAGTAGTAGTAGTAGTAGTAGTAGTAGTAGTAGTAAAAATATTTGGAACATTGGGAACAGAAGTTGTGGTGGTGGTTTTAGTAGTAGTAATAGTAGTAAAAATATTTGGAACATTGGGAACAGAAGTTGTGGTGGTGGTTTTAGTAGTAGTAGTAGTAGTAGTAGTAGTAGTAGTAGTAGTAGTAGTAAAGTCTTAGATTGTTTTGAAGAAAATCTTTGGCGGTTTGGGAACAGTTATAGAATTGTGGAGAAAAGCTTTGAAAAGTAGATGCTGATCTTGTGAATAGGTGCAATGAAGCAAACACGAATAGTTGGTTGAGCAAAGACAAAAAACGGTTAGAATCTCTTCGAAACAAAGAAAGAACTGGCGAAAGAGTCTTTTACTTAAAGAACATACAAAATACTCTATATCTCTATATGGTGGGTCACGTGTTGTATGGTTCAAAATAAAGCCTACTTTAACAGCATCAACAACAACAAAAATCATTTCTACTATAGGCAGTAGGCCTGAAATATTTCCTTTGTCGGTGTGCAGGGTGGTAATAGATTACATCGACCTCCAGTACTTGAAGTATCGGCACTCAACCAACAATACGGCTCAAGATGATTGGTACAAATGTAAAGATACAAACACCTATAAAAATCAGCATTGCTTGGAACTGCAAGAATTCTTCGTAGGGTTCATGAAGCATGACCAGTAAACAGGTGTCACCTTAGTCTGCTGGCTGTGGACAGCTGTCGCTTTCCATCATACTCAGACAAATTAGCTAAGAGTTTCCTGGCTGACGATATGTGCATCTCTGATCATGAGCAGAAGTAGTAGGGGAGCATCATAGCCATGTGTTGAGAGGAATTCTTTAGGGTTTGAATAATTCACTTTTGGAAACTTGGGTGTTTTGCTCAACATCCTTAAACAAACCTTATTCAGGGACATTTTGAGCAGGATGGGCTACTCAACCTGAAAAAAATTCTAACTGGGCCCCACCTGCGAGGTTATGCGCTGTTTATCTTGATATGAGATCACCATGTCGCGCACATATGGTTGTGATGCATGTGCCTGGTGTACCCTTATCAGACGGATAGTCATGATGGGTATATTGGGCTTCGTATTTTTTACCCCAGTGTCACTTTGATGGCATGCACTGCTCTCTCACTCAATAATGATAATAATCCTGATTTCATTTATTTGCCACAAGGGCGAAAGATGAGGAGGACAATACAAAGACAGACATAAAGTGTGGGGGTTTACATATGATGGGATGATAAAAACGACAAAAAGAAAGAAAGTATACACGGTATACACGGAAGACGAAGGGACATATGCATAGCATACAAAGTTTTAAAAAAGAAAAATAAGTGGGGAGGATGATAGAGAATGGCCCTCCTGATACAGGAAGGCCTCTAGGGATAATCGAGGAACGCCACTGTCCGAGATTTCCCTGAAATCCCAGGAGCAAGGGCCTTTTCCAATTCCTTCTATCCGACTCACAGATCCACTCTTGTCATTTTCGCAACTTTCACTCACCTTTCAATAAACACACTCGAGGACAGCACTTCCCTCTCCACTCTCAATTTCGTCGGAGTAAAAGTTGGAGAAGTCGATGAGAAATCTACCAAAGAGAAATTTGTATATATATATGTATATAAATATAAATATAAATATAAATATATATATATATATATATATATATATATATATATATATATATATATATATA
>NC_068986.1:87265430-87266226 GCF_001194135.2 Octopus bimaculoides | reverse complement strand
TATATATATATATATATATATGTATATATATATATATATGTATATTTATATAAACAGTTGCTTCACCACATACCGAAGTTCAGAAATAGCAGCCAACATGCTGAGACTCCAACAGATAGCATTACCTGTAACTCACAAAGGCAAAACAAGAAGAAAGAACAATGAAAACAAACCATTCGAAGTTAATCATAGACGCGTTTCTGGCTTAGGAGCGATAACACTCAATTTCCTCTTCAGTATGATATTCTCGTTGTAAATTCGACGGTGCTAGCAATTGTGCATGTATGACAGAGTGAACATCATGCATCGATACAACTTGAAAGCACCTTCGAACCCAATTAATAAATTGATAAACCTTTACCCTTTTAATTGTAATAATTATTCACTCCCTGATAGTAAACCGCAGATTTTCTGCGGTATTGCTTGCGATGCACATGGTAATTTCTTGAGGACCAATAGTGGACTGGCTGGCCTATGTAGGTTCGGAGGTACTTTCAAGTTGTGTCGATGCATGATGTTCACTCTGTCATACATGCACAATTGCTAGCACCGTCGAATTTACAACGAGAATATCATACTGAAGAGGAAATGGAGTGTTATCGCTCCTAAGCCAGAAACGCGTCTATGATTAACTTCGAATTGTTAGTTTTCATTGATCTTTCTTCTTGTTTTGCCTTTGTGAGTTACAGGTAATGTTATCTGTTGGAATCTCAGCATTTTGGCTGCTATTTCTGAACTTCGGTATGTGGTGAAGCAACTGTTTTGCTGATCCCTTAATTATATTTATAAATGTATA
>NC_068986.1:87262497-87263950 GCF_001194135.2 Octopus bimaculoides | reverse complement strand
AGTATAATATAAAGTAAAGTAAATATCATAAGATAAATATAATAAAAAAGATTACACGTGTTTCATAACCAATTTTCAAATAGAAAAGAAATTTAAATCGATTAAAATCAATTGAAATTATCGAAAATAAATTCTATTCAAAAATATAGCTACTCGTCAGATCGTAAGTAGAACAATAATTAGATATATATCTCAACCAACAATAAGTACCAAATGAATTAATATGAAATACTTATTGTATAAAGATAGAAAAATTATTTAAAAAATATCATAATATCAAAATAATAACCATTCAATAATCATCCCTTCATCCATTATAATATCATGTATATAATATACAAAAAACATCATACGTTTGTAAGATTTGGTAGACGGAAAATGAAATATATGTGTGAGAGTGTGTGTGTGTATGTGTGTATTAGTGTATATATCTCTGTGTGCCTGTGTTTGCCCCACGCTTCACCACTTGACGACCGGTAAATATATCTATACTATATATAAAACAGAGACGTGTGTGTAATCGCTTTTCGCGTGAACTCGACTTCACCAAATGCTTCCATACTTGTAATGCATGAATAATTTGACCTCGGATAAATCTTAGGCTCTTCATTTGATTTTTTTAATTAAAAATAAATAGTATTCCTTTATATTTAAGATTCACTTCTTTAAAAAGTTTCCTCAATGTCAACTTCCGGTATTGACGTAACAACCGCAAAAAGCTTCACTTTCTATTTTGTGTGTGAGTGTGTGTGTTCGTGTGTATGAGAGAGAGAGAGAGAGAGAGAGAGAGAGTAAATACTACATACACACCGCTCTCTCACTCTGTCTCACACACATACACACACCTTGACTCACTCACACTCTGTCTCTTACAAACACACACATACATACATAAATGTATACAAACATATTTACAAAGACATACGTGAGTATGCGCGCGCGTGCGGGTTTGTAAGAGACAGAGTGTGAGTGAGTCAAGAGCTGTGTTGTCATATGCATACATCCAAAGATGTATGTATATTTATGCATGTACGTATACATGACAACAAATCTCTCTCTCTCACTCATACTCTGTCTCTTACAAACACACACATACATAAATGTATACAAACATATTTACAAAGACACACGTGTGTATGCGTGCGCGCGTGCGTGCATGCGTGGTGGGGGGGGCTCCACAATCGCCATTTATTTCAATTACTCTTCTGAGGATATTCACGTAAATCATTTTTTTCATTTAATCATCATCATCATCATCATCGTTTAACGTCCGCTTTCCATGCTAGCATAGGTTGGACAATTTGACTGAGGAATGGTGAAACCGGATGGCAACACCAGGCTCCAATCTAATTTGGCAGAGTTTCTACAGCTGGAAGCCCTTCCTAACGCCAACCACTCAGAGAGTGTAGTGTGTGCTTTTACGTGTCACCCGCACGAAGGCCAGTCGGGCGGT
>NC_068986.1:87261469-87262240 GCF_001194135.2 Octopus bimaculoides | reverse complement strand
TATATACTCTTGCGGTATGAGCAGTTGCCCCATCTTGCTGGAACCATGTGTGAGGCCTACTTTGAAAGGCCTTCACGTTCCCTAGCCTTAACTAGTCCGGATTTTTTCTTGTGGGAATACCTGGAAGATAGTGTTTACGTCAACAAACCGGAGACCCTGGTGCAACTGAAGAACATCAATAGAGAAATCAGAGGAGAGGGGGGTCTTCTCTGATTTCTTTTCGGTGTTATGGTGCAAATTTGGGAAAGTGCACGGGCGTGCGAAGCCGAAAATGGCTGCCATTTAAGCGATGTCATTTTTCATATATGAGGTAGTGGTATTGCAAAATTTGACTTGTGCATATTAAGTATTATTTTATCATTTATATTGTTTCATATTTTATTCATTTATTTGTTAAGGAGGCTACTAAAAATTGAAAGCCATCAGTGCATTTTGTGACACTCAACAACATAGTGCCAGTGCGTGAATTATTCTCCATGGGACTTCTACTATAGCCTCAGGCCGACTAAAGCCTTGTGGGTGGATTTAGTAGACGGAAAATGAAATATATGTGTGAGAGTGTATGTGTGTATGTGTGTATTAGTGTATATATCTCTGTGTGCCTGTGTTTGCCCCACGCTTCACCATTTGACGACCGGTAAACGACCGATAGAATAAGTACTAGGCTTTAAAAAAGACCTGAGGTTGTTATCTTCGATCAAAACTATTCAAGGTGGTACCCCAGCATGGGTGCAGTCAGACGACTGAAAACAAACAAAAGAATGTATATAT
>NC_068986.1:87260337-87260870 GCF_001194135.2 Octopus bimaculoides | reverse complement strand
GCTAAAATTTGAAGCAAATATTTGTTCTGCACAAAACTACGAAGTCGATGTTATTGCTATCACCGTTAGACATATAGTGACTAACTCTTGGTAACATGCAATAAACGACGCTATAGTTCACAATCTGCGTTTTAAAATACATACTTAGATATATCCTCTTTCAGAACTGACCAAGACCTAAAGAAGAAGAAGAACAACAATAGTTGTAACACCATCATTAAAACAACTACAGTAGAACCACAGCTACTGCCAATGTTAACACCATGAACCAGTATTATTAATATCAGCATCAACCCTCGTTCTCTCTCTCTCCCTCTTTTTCGTTCTTTCTTTCTTTGGTTGTTTGTTTGTTTGTTTCTTTCTCTCATAATCTCTCTCCTTCTTTCTGTCATACTTTCTCTATCGCTTTCAGTCATAATCTCTCTTTTTCTCTCTCTCCCTCTTCCTGTTTCTCTCCCCCTTTCATTCTCTCCCCTTTCATTTCTTTCTCTCTCTCTCTCTCTCTCTCTCTCTCTCTCTCTCTCTCTCTCTCT
>NC_068986.1:87259283-87259773 GCF_001194135.2 Octopus bimaculoides | reverse complement strand
ATACACACACACGCACACGCATATATATATATATATATATATATATATCCATAAATAGACATATTTCTGTGTATGTTTCTTCTATGTATATGCGTCTATATATATATGAGTACGTGCGTTTAAGTGTGTATGTGTATGTCTGTGAGTATTTATATCAATGTCACTTGTGTAAGTGGAGGGCGTGATTATGTTGTATGATACCTCCTCATCTGTTGGTTCTTTGGTCTCTGACATTTCCCAGAGAGTGCCAAATTTAGGTATGACATTTCTACCCTTTCTTTAGAGCTGTTCCTAAACAGGGGGACTGGAAATCGGCAAATAATTAACTCTATTATCTCGGCTTGTATATGAAACTATATCTAACTTAAGTATGTACGTATAAATGTATGATGTATGTTTGTGTGTTTGCATTATCATATCATATGTATACATACATACATATATACATACATACATGCATATATATATATATATATATATATATATATAC
>NC_068986.1:87258215-87259202 GCF_001194135.2 Octopus bimaculoides | reverse complement strand
ATATATATATATATATATATATATATATATATATGTGAATATATATGTATGCATGTATGCATGTATGTATGTATGTATGTATGTATGTATGTATGTATGTATGTATACACACATACACATACACAGATACACACATATGTAAATGGGAGTGCCTGTCAGTCACATACATTAAACTGTAGATTTTCATAAGTTAATATGTGAATGTGTGTATGCGTGAGAATGTATATCTGTATATGTATACTCTTTTATTCGTTTATACTTTTACATGTTTCAGTCATTTCACTGGAGCCAAGCTGGAGCACCGCTATTTAGTCGAAGAAATCGACCCTCGGTCTTATTCTTTAAAAGCCTGGTGCTTATTTTATCGGTTTATTCCATCGAACCGCTAAGTTACGAGGACGTAAACACACCAAAATTCGCTTGTCGAGTCAAACGAAGATGGGGGGGGGGCATACACAGACTCAAACACACACATAACAATACATACATATATACATACGACGGGCTTCATTCAGTTTCCATCTACTCACAAGGCCTCGGTCCGCCCGAGGCTATAGATGATTTTTTCCCACAGTACCACGCAGGGGGACTGAACCCGGTAACATGTGGTTGGGAGGGAAGCTTCCTACTATACAGCAATATATATATCAAAAGATGTGTTATGATACTATTCCGCATATACAAATACAGCCATACCAACAATCCAACATACCTCTATCATCAGTTGCCCCACGGATATCATTATGGTTTCGACACCTGAGCAGTACCATTCAATCCGGCGGTGTCAACAACACTAAAATAAGTGTTGTTTGGGAACAAACATACCAAAAATAAACACAACTTTCAAACACATTTACCCTATGTACAACAGTATCGTTAAATAAATTCAATAAGTAAATCAATAGCAAACTCCAAAATATGAGTGTATATACGTACCCATAGATGTCGTTGTATATGCGCATATATATATATATATATATATATATA
>NC_068986.1:87256273-87257610 GCF_001194135.2 Octopus bimaculoides | reverse complement strand
TATATATATATATATATATATATATATATATATATATATATGGGTGCATGCGTGGCTGTGTGGTGTGTGGTAAGAACATTGCTTCCCAGCCACATGCTTCTGTTTTTCTCACAGACGGTGCGTAACTGACCCTACAATACTCTGTTGCCGACAAAATCAAAACAAAACAATGCGCATGCGCGAAATTAGAAATTTAAAATGGTGACAATTTACCCATCGCACCCTGTATACACACACATATACAGACATGTATGTATCATGTTACACAAAATAAGAAACATGCGTGGGAGAATAAGAACGGTACATTTAAAAGTGTTGTTGAACGGTTGCCGTGCATTGAGACTGAAACAGAAACTTGAAGAGGTCGAATATTGAACATTTAACAAGACACAAAACTCATATTTCCAAGTTTTCCAAGTGTGGAAAACATTTCGTCACACACCTGCGCTCAAATGCTAACGCAAATCACTTGAAATCCAGGTTTTATATATGTTCTGCAATTGAGAGCGTGACACGCCAATAAGATAGTTATTTCATATATAAATGTGTACGCGTGTGTGTGGGTGTGTGTTTATGTGTTTGTTTCTGTCTGAATGTTCAATTTTTATCACACGCTGCATATGTTTTGGGGACACGGTAAGCCAGATGTTGTTCTGAGTGTTCACCATCTGATCCCGGCAGAAATTCTTCTCGTCTAAGAAAAAACAAAGTATGTCCGGTTGGAGGGGATGCTTGCGTCTGTTCAAAAGTTTCATGCCGCGGTCTTACCTCTTGTCCTTGATGGCTTGGGATAAAAAAATTGTCCCTTTGTCATCTCTTATGAGCAATACCGAATGTCTTCATGCACTACGTACTTGATAAGAAACTCAAACACTCCTATGTCTCTAGCGATGGACCTGATTGACTTCGAGGGATCATAGTCAATGGTGGCCTAGATCTCACCAATAAATTCAGGAGTTCATTTCTCATCAGATCCACCAGAGTGTGTTTTCCGAGCTACCGTACCTTCGTAATCACCATGCCACTTATCCAACTTTTTTCGAATCCTCTACTCTGCCTTCGGATTGACACCCAAACACTCTGAAATGTTCGCATTACAGCTTCCGGTACGAATGCCAAGCAGTACAGCA
The DNA here is from genome assembly GCF_001194135.2 of Octopus bimaculoides. Lineage (NCBI taxonomy): Eukaryota > Metazoa > Mollusca > Cephalopoda > Octopoda > Octopodidae > Octopus > Octopus bimaculoides. The sequence goes on along the minus strand of NC_068986.1, from coordinate 87,256,480 downwards.
TATCGTTTCGAAATTACTGGCAGAGTGAATTGCGTCATGGTGGTGTTTTTTTTTTTTCACAGACGGAGCCCTACCACACTGTGTAGTTAACAATATCAAAAACAAACAATGTACATGCACGAAATAAAAAAAAATATATCATGGCGACTATTTACCCATCACACTTTGTATATATATGTATATATGTGCATATATATATGTATATAT
>NC_068986.1:87254293-87256197 GCF_001194135.2 Octopus bimaculoides | reverse complement strand
CCAGCCTCCGCATATATATATATATATATATATATATATATATATATAGAGAGAGAGAGAGAGAGAGAGGGACAGACAGACAGACAGAAAGAGGGGGAGAGAGGGACAGAGAGGGAAAGAGAGAGAGACAACAAAAAGATATCAACAAAACATAATTTATCGTTAATCTTACCAAATCGACCGCAACACACATTACATCACCTCTTAAAGTAGCATTAATAATTATATTACGAATTAGCAATAAAGTTCAATCCTGAAATCCTTGGAATAAACTTTATATGCCATATACCTACATTTACATACACACACACACACACACACACACACACACATGTATGTGTACGTGTGTTTGTGTGTGTGTGTGTGTGTGTGTGTATGCTTGTCTATGTGTGTAATTAAGTAATAAAGTTCATGTTATGTACTTAATGATTATTAATGATTATAACCATTAGATTAAACAGACAAATATTACAGTCACGCCAGTTGAGCATATTTCTATTCCGCAATATGGCGGAAGAACAACAAAAGCAATTCATTGTGGGTGCCACTTTACGTGGGTAGTTAATCTGCTGGAAATAGGAGCCAAGTTCCTTTCATATCAAAAACACATCTTAATGCATGAAAGTCAAACTAGATTGTATAATCGTTAAACGCGCTAGTGTATTCCTGAACTAAAGCTTCTAAGACAGTGAAGAAAACCAAAATTAATACCATGGGGTATATGTTTCGGTTTAATTCACAATGAATTCAAATATCTCCGAGTGCAACTTTACCTTTCGTCTTCTCAATCAAATACTTTTATAGATTCTCCTCTCTCTCCTCTTTCTCCCCCCCCCACACCTCAGTTCATTTACCTATGATCGCTTTTGTGAATGTGGTGTACATCTGTATAAATCCCTAGCAGACCTCATCTTCCTTATTCTCTTCTTCGTTTCCATTTCTGCTGAAGACATTCAACTGGAGTGCAATTAAACATACGATACATCAAATCAATCTGCTTTAGAGAAGAAAATCTCATGAGTATTCATCCGCTCCCTACCGGCAGTCTCGCGACCTGGTTGGTTTTCATGGTGTGTATGTGACAGACATCACAAGAATTCCCTCGAACGAGACATGGATCTATCAAAGGGTTACTCATTTGCAGCTGAGTGGAGAGGAGCAACGTAAAAGGAAGTGTTTTGCGCAACAAGAAAAGGACCCACGGGTCTTGGAATCGAAACCATGATCTATCGTGCTAAATGTTAATCACTGGGCCATAGGTCTTCATTCTTCTCGTGATGACTAATTATCTTCCTAAAATAGAAAAAAAAAATTAGGGATGAATAATACAGAGTTTAAGGAGAGAGAAGTATTTGATATAAAGACAAGTGTATCAGGAAGTGATCGACGCAAATAGGAATATACAAGATACTGCTTACACCGGTGTCTTTCATTATAAGTAAAAATGTGTATGTGTGCGCCTGTATGTGTGTTTGTGTGTGTTTGGGTGTGTGTGTGTGTGTGTGTGTGTGTGTGTAATCGATTTGTTAGACTCTTTCGCTAGAAGTCGTTGAGTGCAGTTTAAAAAGGATAATTCGTCTGATAGCTTAACCTTCACCGTGCACGATCTGTTGCGTCATTCACCTCCTGTTTTTCTCTCTCTTTTTCCATACTTTTACATAATATATCTACTCACCATCACCACCACAACCACCACCGCATCCACCAATATTGACTTCAGTCTGTCTCACTTTCCGTCTTATCGTTGATCCTCCGACACCATGATCTATTATTGCCTAATATACTTGCCTCTTTGCCAATTACTTCTGTGACTTACAAACAAAAGTTTCTTAAACTTAGCTCGTCCCGTCGGTTTCTTTCTCTCAGCCTCTTTCACTATTGATCTCTCTCTCTCTCTCTCTCTT
>NC_068986.1:87253829-87254283 GCF_001194135.2 Octopus bimaculoides | reverse complement strand
CTCTCTCTCTCTCTCTCTCACACACACACACACACACACACACACACATCCAATTACTCTCTCTTTTTCTCTTTCTAACTATTTTTTCGTCAGTTACGATAATTTGTTCTCACAATCTCTTACGATCTAGCTCAATTATCAGCTTTCACTGTCATTCTATCTTTCTTTCTTTCTTTCTTTCTTTCTTTCTTTTTTTCTCCCTCTCTCTCTCTCTCTCTTCCTCGTGTTTCAGGGACAACCTTAGGCTACAGAACAACACTAACAAAACTATGTATATTAGATGTACAATTTGCGATGATCATTTTTTCTTATGAGCGCAATAGAAACACATTGCTCCAAACATATTCCTCCAAACTATTTTTACTCTAAATTGATATTCCATCTCAATTCTCGCTACTTGTCTATATGCCGACGTGTCTATCACACTCTTCATATATATATATATATATATATA
>NC_068986.1:87251679-87253759 GCF_001194135.2 Octopus bimaculoides | reverse complement strand
TGTTCGAGTGTGCGGCTGTTCAACTCGATCGTGGACATAAAAGACAAGGTGTGTGTGTGTGTGTGTGTGTGTGTGTCTGTATGTCTGTCTGTCTGTCTGTGTATATATGTATATTATTATATAAACATAGATAGACACACACACATACAGAGACACTTGTTTGCAAGGAAAAATCTTTTAGGGTAGACATATTGAAATTACGACTATATTCTAATATAATCGTTTTTATTAGGGCATCTTCCTCTCTGTGTAGCAGACTGTTTTTATTGGAACAGTTTCTGGTACTAAAATGGAGGGAGAAAAACTTTTACAAAAGTACCTCACCTTAATCGTATTGCTGTTAAAGTCCTTATGACATTTATAATTTATAAGTTAATAAAAAAAGACATACAGCTTAAGAGGTCTCCGGCATTATAAGTATAAATTTAGAAAAAAGAAATGAATTACAGAGTAGAATATATCTTACGCTAATTTCAGAATTGGTAAAAGAAATATTCCATATATATTTTTGTAAACAATATATCATATACAATATTGCAGACTTATTATCAATGTACGAAATTTTCATGGTACATTTCTTTCATTATCGTTCGAGATGAGCAAATTTAAACAAAATATAAGTTTCTTAAGGTAGAACTTGCTGTGAAACGTATATATGTGTATGTGTGTGTGCGTGTGTCTGTGGGTGGGTGTGTATGCATGTTCGTTTGTTACTGTGTGTACGTTTGTGTGTACAAATACATACATATATATATATGTTTGTAGGTATAATATATATGTACACATGAATATATTATATTATATTATATATATATATATATATATATATATATATATACTTACACACACACACACACACCCACACACACACACACACACACACACGCACATATGCATTTGAATATACATACAAACTTACATATCAGTAAGAGACTGGACAAAGGGCGAGAGAGAGACTAAAGTTGGAAGCGATATACATTCGTATGCATATTTAGATACGACGTTTCTTCTAAACACTTGGGAACCTGAACAATATGAAAGACAGCCTACCACTGGATATGCAGCTCAACTGATATGCGCTGATCAAACAGAATATTTTGCGTGCTGTTGTAGCATATATTGGCATTATTTTACTGGCTACCACAAATTATATATCTATTCCATTAATGCTAATCAGCATATTTCATATAAACATCTTAACGTACGTATGAGTGTATGTATGCATTTGAACACTCTCTTATATGTATATATATATGTATATATATATATGTATGTATGTATGTATGTATGTATGTATGTATCATACACATATATAGAAACATATGGAAGTATAAATATTTATCATAAATATACGTACATACATACATATGTATATATGTATATATATATATATATATATATATATATATATCATTACACTTATATATGCCATTAAACAAGACACGTCACACATTTACACATACAAAAAGACATACAGGTATGTGTGCGGTAGACAGCGTATGGCTGCGACAATCTGCGGATGATGCGATGCTTTACAAAATTCCATACATATTTAAATGCATCCGTGAAACAGTGTCGACAATGTGAGCGGTTTTCCATTAAAAATGGCGATTTGCCATTGCTTGCATTGGTTCGAATTTTGGCACGAAAGGGACAGTGCAGCTGTATAGGGGATACACTGCCCAATTCATCATATACAAGTATATATTTCTATATTTGTGAATTTCTTTCTCCATATCATATTATATTTGCATTTCTATGTGAAAGAAATATCATTGACAGCCTGTGGTCTTCTACAGCTTAAATCTATTTACGTTGGTGGACTTTATTAATATGTATTTTCCTTGTCCATGCTATACAATGCTTCCAACACTTTTATTTATATTCCTGTCGTTTTATATTGTCTTTTTTTTACTATATGTGTGTGCCTGTGTGTATGCCTGTATGTGTTCACACGTACATGTACACGGTCTAACAACTACCTATACATATTCCTACGTACAAATACTATATATATATATATATACATTAGAAATATACATATATGAATATATACGTGTGGATATGTATGTATGTGTGT
>NC_068986.1:87246851-87248067 GCF_001194135.2 Octopus bimaculoides | reverse complement strand
GTATATGCCTATCAATCTGGCTGGCTCGCTGGCAGACTATCTATCGATCGCTCAATCTATATGTATATCCGTTTTTCTGCTAATCTATCTGCCAGTATGTGTATCTATATATGAGTTTATTTCTATATCTAACAATTTATCTATCTTTTTGATTTTGTATGTATGTGTGTATTTATGTATGTATGTATGTATGTATGTATGTATGTATGTACGTACGTACGTACGTACGTATGTATGTATGTATGATCTATCTATCTATCTGTCCGTCTGTTTGTCTGTCTGTCTGTCTGTCTCTCTCTCTCTCACTCTCTCTCTCTCTCTCTTCACACACATATATACACATATCTGTCTATATATCTATCTCTCTGTTTGTTTATCTTCATACCTCTTTAGATACATATCTATCTTTTCATGAGCTCATTCATTCACAAATATCTATCTGTGTATATTCACCTATCTCTGCCTCCTTCTCTTTCTTTCTCTCTCTCTCTCTCTCTCTCTCTCTCACACACTCTCACTCTCCATCTTACCTCACCATCTTTCTTTCTTCACAAACCCATACTCACACAAACACATATTCTTCCATTCCAGCTATCCTTCTTTTTAGTCATTTATCACTATCTTCTTCACAAATATATATTGTATTCCCAAATGTGATGATGTGACTGCATTAAGGCTGATGTATATACTAAACAAAAGCTTGCACACACACGCACATACACACACACATACATGCACACACACATACACACACAAACAAACGCATACATAAACAGACACACATGCACACACACATAAACATAACTACAACAATAAATACTCACAAATACACATACATTCGGACTTATTTCGTCGCGCACTCATTGGCGCACATGCGCACGCATGCACACACACAAGTACTCATTAACAACCACTTATACACACACTGGTATCATTTCATTGTTCCTACACATCTTCATCTCTATGTCTATCTCTCCTCTCGTTTGTAATATTATTCATATATACAAACATACGTATTTTTGCATGCATATATGCATGCATGTATGTATGTATGTATGTATGCATGTATGTATGCATGTATGTATGTATGTATGTATGCATGTATGTATGTATGTATGCATATATGTATGTATGCATGTATGTATGTATGCACGTATGTATGTGCCTGTGTATGCATGTATGTAGTTATATGTGTATGTTTTCATGTATGAATGTA
>NC_068986.1:87244495-87246508 GCF_001194135.2 Octopus bimaculoides | reverse complement strand
TATATATATATATATTGAAAACCAACGCACATACATACACGTAGTAAAGAATTCATGTTTGCATAAATTCATACATACAAACTTATGCAGTATATACATACATTGATGCATACACATATAAAAATGCATAAATACATAGAATTAACTGCTGCATACATTGTTATATGCCTATCAAGAGTCCTCTATCTCACAAAGTTACTGATACATAAAAATGAAACAACTCTGTCTTTGGGCTACAAAACTACAAGCCTTTATAACCACGGGGAGAAAATTCTGCTTCCGACAAACTGCAAACGTCTTAATGAATAATGGTCGCAGCCAAACAAACTGTCCGCCAGATAATATCTTGGTCGCAGACCACATGACCTGCGCCGAAGCTATCTCACTTAGCGCTGAGGTCTTATATATGTGAGAACGAGCAGTCTCTTGTGAAACAATTGGAACATTAGCAAGTCGGTTTGCACAGGCTTATAGACATATTCATCATAATTTAGCTTTGTGAATATTAAAAGCAATGAAGTTAGCAGTATGAGCGGATAACCTCAGGAAATAAATCGACAAGTTATGTTATTATTCGGTAGGGGGCGCTTATTTTAAGTATACATTTATGTGTTGTGTATGTGCGTCAGTATATATGTATATATATGTGTGTGTGTGTGTGTTTGTGTGTGTGTGTATGTGTGTGTGTGTGTGTGTTTATGTGTGTGTGTGTGTTTGCTGGTGTGGGCGTATATGTGTATGTGTATGCAGTAGTCGTGTGTATATATGTATGTATATGCAGTAGTCGTGTGTATATACTTTATATTCATATATGAATGTAAGTGTGTGTGCGTGTGTGTATGTGATTATACGTACACACACGACACACACGACACACATGATTGTTGTGTGGGTGTGTGTTTGTGCATCCATATAAACATAGATACATATTTATATGTTTGTGAGTATGTAATTTGCGCGCGCGTGCGCGCGGATGTTTTTCATCCTACTTTCTATTTATGTTTATTCTGAGCTCTCCTCGTTTCGCATTATTCTTTACTGATTCCCAATCCTGCCAGAACTTATGGTAAGAGCTGAACGATCTTATTTCATTTTACCATTTTCCCTCCAACTGGGCTTTCGAAAGATACTGGTGAAATGAAACATAAATGGCGCTAGTGTTTCAATGTATGAAATACTCGTGAGACTAGGTGTGACTGCATGGAGACGGAGGTAAATAATAAGGAGAAATCTCGGAACTATAAAAGTCACATTCATATTGGCTTCAAATTTTGTCACACGGCCATCAAGTTCGGGACATGGGTTAAGTCAATTACATCGACCCGAGAGGTCAACAGGTACTTATTTTATCGACCTCAAAAGGATGAAAGGAAAATTTGACCTCAGCTGAATTTTAACTCAGAACGTGGAGACGGACGAAATACCGCTAAACATTTTGTCCGACGCGCATACAATTCAGCCAACTCACCTGCCTAAATTACTTATATATTGATTTCAAATTCTGGCACAGGGCCAGAAAATTGGGAGGACAGGTTAAGTCGATAAAATCAACTTCAGAGTTCTTCTGGTTCTTATTTTATCGACTCGGAAGCATTCAAAAGGCAATATCGACTGCAGCAGAATTTGAACTCAGGACGTGATGACAGACGAAATGTTGCTAAGCGTTTTGATCGCCGTGCTAACGATTCTGCCAGATCGCCTCTCTAAGTCACTGATATATATTGACATATGGAATTGAGATGCTAGTGGATTTATGAGGTGATGAACAGCCTTCCCCTTTGAGCAAGTGAGGTAGTTGTACGGAGAAGTGTAAATATGAAAAAGAAAGTATCATTCGCTATAACAGGATTGAATGCGATAGATACACTATGAATATAATATTATAGTGTTTCATACATTATTTACATCATTTACATTTGACAGATATTTGTTCTCGTCTTTTTTGTTGTTATAATAATAATAATAATAATAATAATAATAATAATAATAATAATAATAATAATAATAATAATA
>NC_068986.1:87243660-87244485 GCF_001194135.2 Octopus bimaculoides | reverse complement strand
TAATAATAATAATAATAATAATAATAATAATAATAATAATAATAACAACAACAACATCAAAAAATACCTTTGGAATGAGAACCCAGGTTCGAAATTTCCCCAAGACATGTGAAGAAGGCTGGAAAGAATATTAGCCAAAACGTTGGGTTAACAACAAACAAGATGAGGACAAATATCCGTCAAATGTAAATAATGTATATAATGTATGAAATATCTTATGCGAAAATCATAAAAACAACGTTTATTGAAAAAAAAATTCTCCCCTAAAATATGGGAAATGGCAGGTAAAGGGAGTAGAAATAGAAGGAGAGAGAAAAGAAGGCAGAATAGGAAGGAGAAAGAGGGGTGAGGTGAAAGGAGAAATAAGGGAAAATGCAAAATAAACCGTGAGTGACCGAAATCACTAAATGAGGAAAGAGCGACACTGAAATAAGAGAAGAAAGAAACCAAAGAACGAAAGAAAGAGAAGAAAGAGTAAACTGTAGGAAGAGAGCAAAAGGGAAAGAAGTTGTGTATAAGAAGGGAATGAAATATAATGGGTGTATATAGTCAAGGATGGAAAACAACTTATGACATGTTGTATGTCTCAAAGGAATATCATAATGATAAACAATCATGCAGACTATAGCCGTACTGCTGATGGCCTTATACCTACACACACAAACACACACACACACACACACACACACACATACACACACACACACACACACACACATACCGACATACAAATTCATAGTGAACAAGCGCACGCACACACATACACGCACATGCATACACAGAGATTTAAAACTCATAATGCTATGTGTGCCAGAACTACGATAT
>NC_068986.1:87241782-87242464 GCF_001194135.2 Octopus bimaculoides | reverse complement strand
TGTGTGTGTGTGTGTGTGTGTGTGTGTGTGTGTGTGTGTGTGTGTGTGTGTGTGTTTGTGTGTGTGTACAGAAGCAACATATGTGTGTGAATGTGTTTGAAAGCTAAGTTCAAACCACTCTGTAGTTAACTTTGCCTTTCTTGCTAACTACATTGAAGGTGCGCTTGTCTCTGGAATACATAACCACTTGCTGAGTTCAAGGATATATTCTTCAGTTAAGACATTAACTAAATGCTCATCGACGAAAATGACGGAGGACATATCATCATTTATATTGAGCAGATTAAAGAAAGAGGATGTTCAGTTAGCAATACATTATTGGTTATTAGCGACATAAATGAAGGGCAGAGCGCAAACTTAAGTCCATACGTGATGGGATTTGAACTTTGCGCAGTGGGGCATCGACCTAAACAATTAAAAGTACCCGACTCTCGTGTTCCTCCATTTCTGGTACCCAAAACCAAAGAATTTATTCTCCACCCGCCCATTACAAATTCTGTAAGGAAATATTTTGACATATAGTTATTTACAAGAACACACGCCGAGAAATATGTAACACAATACAAATGTTATGAATATATAGATGCCTATGTATGTATGTATGTATGTACGGATGTATGTATGTATGTATGTATGTATGTATGTATGTATGTATGCATGTATATATATATATATATATATA
>NC_068986.1:87240196-87241706 GCF_001194135.2 Octopus bimaculoides | reverse complement strand
TATATGCGAATGTGTGTGGCTATATAAAGAGAAACGCACTGCTTTACACTCATACATATACATATATATATATACATATACAAACACACACACACACGCACACACACACACACACATATATATATATAGTGAGAGAGAGAGAGAGAGAGAGAGAGAGAGAGAGAGAGAGAGAGATGAAAATCATGCACACATAGACACATATGTGTGTATGTTTACATTTATGCATAAATAACTATATAAAAAATACGTATATGTGTGTGCAAAAAATGTTTATACATATATATTGATGTACATACATATATATGTATATATATACATATTTATATCTATATATATATATGTATGTGTGTGTATGTGCGTGTGTTGAGTACATACATACACATATGTGTGTTTAATATCAGGATGAATATAATTCACAAACCCATATGTATAATCTATCCATGATAGTTTTCATATTTATACACGTGTGCGTTGACATCTGTTTCCCTCCTCAGTGACCTGTATTTTTAATATTTTAACAACTCCGCCTCCACTTGAACTCCCGCTGTCACTCTTCACCACCGCTGTTTCTCCCGCCCCCTTGAAAAACCTCCGTGAAATCTTACAACCCCGGTACCTGAAAATTCCCTTTACACCACCGAGCTCCACATCATACTCCTCTTCACAACACCCATCTCCCCTACACCCTATGTTGTCCCTTGGCTATCATCTCTACTTTATTTCTAGACCTCATTTCGACGTCATGTCAGTGGTTTTCTAACTTCATATTTTAAAAATATTTATCAGGAATAGATGGCACGAAAAATACATACTCTTTTACTTGTTTCAGTCATTTGACTGCAGCCATGTCTTTAGTCGAGAAAATCGGCCGCGGGACTTATTCTTTGTAAGCCTAGTACTCATTCTATCGGTGTCTTTTTGCCAAACCGCTAAGTTACGGGGACGTAAACACACCACTATCGGTTGTCAAGCGATGGTGTAGGGACAAGCACACATACATATATATATATATATATATATATACATATATACGACGGGCTTCTTTCAGTTTCCGTCTACCAAATCCACTCACAAGGCTTTGGTCGGCCCGAGGCTATAGTAGAAGACTCTTGCCCAAGATGCCAAGCAGTGGGACTGAATCCGGAACCATGTGGTTGGTAAGCAAGCTACTTACCACACAGCCACTTATTTATTTTATGTCATAGAAAAAGGGAGAAAAATGGGGTAAGAGAGATGATGACAATGTGATGATGATGGTGGTGATGATGATGATGAGGATGATGATGATGATGACAACGACGACGACGACGATGATCAGTGCGACAAAGACGATGACGCCAAAGACGACTATGACAACGACGATGAAAATAGTGATGACAATGATAACAATGACGATGACGATTACGATAATGATGATGATTGTGATTGTCCCGATGAGTGAGTGAACGAGCCAGCAAGTGAATGGGTGAGTCAGTGAGACAGGCAACGATTGAGAAAAGGTGCGAAGAAG
>NC_068986.1:87233165-87237451 GCF_001194135.2 Octopus bimaculoides | reverse complement strand
ATAATAATAATAATAATAATAATAATAATAATAATAATAATAATAATAATAATAATAATAATAATAATGATCGCAGATCGGTTATAATTATAATAACAAATGCCTAATATTTTGACACTGTAGGAGAAAGCTTAACCTACAATGTAGCTACATGTCACATAACAGCTCCTTAAAATGAAAAAAAAATATAAGAAAAAGAAAGAGAAAAATAGCTCATTTGGAAGACATTTCACAGCCCATATCCCAGCATGCCAACATATTCTGTTGGAAACATTAAACTACTTTTGAATGCCATAAAAATATTTAATCTTCGAGCCAGACTTAACAACATGCCATATCTGGAGGAACTAGCGTTCCCTTAAAGGATTTCTCTCGAAAATTCCGGACAATAAATTAAGTAAATGTCAATTTGTAAGTCGCAGAAATACAGATACACACTTACACATATGCATATACAAACAGCCATACATAACCACACACTCAGGCATCAAGTTAATCTCTCGTCTAACAAACGCATACACTTTGGAAAAGTGTATGTTTACAGACAATCATATATACATAAACTCGGCATGCATATGATACTTCTACACAAACATAATATACAATATTGCATGTTTTTCTCGTTTGTATTATGACGAGTCTTGTCAAAAGAGCAACGCTAGAGATATTCCTGTAACTCTTCTCAATTTATTTCACATTTTTTTTTTCTCATGGCTCTTGTACATACATCTATCGGTTAGAAATATGTCAGAAAGACCTTATTATTGCTGGTAAATAAGTTACTCAGCATCTGTGAAAAAGGATTTTAGGTATTGATTTTGTCGACTTGAACATTTTGTCATCTAGAAAACCAATCGCTTCGTAAATGACAGAGACATTGGGAAATTCACAAGAGTGCAAGAGGTATACAAAATTTCGCCTTTAGATAGACTGTTCATTTAAGCCATTAAAGGTACATCAAGGTGTGACTTTCAGTGAATGTGTGTCCATGATTTGTCATGACAAGCTTATAACTTCATGTTGCCTTTTTTCTTTTTTCGACGCCGTTCTTATGTTTGTTATACAACCATTGCAGATGGCAGCCTTGTGATTCTCTGGTGGCCAGATGTCTTTCAATATTCCCTAATAAATCTTAGCAAATTACATTTTCCTTCTGGAAGATGCTTATGATTATATTTAATCACGTAATCATCTTTCAGTAGATAAATATGATTCAATAGATTTTGTCTAGAAAGGTACACACACACACACACACACACACACACACACACACACTATATATATATATATATATATATATATATATATAATGCATATCCGTAAAATGTAAGAGAAGCACATGTAGGTTTGAGAGAATTAGTTTTTATGTCACATGTAGGTTTGAGGAATTAGTTTTTTATGTCATCAGACGGAAATAGTTGAAATGTCACCACAAAACCTGCCTGAATAGTATCTAGATATTAGTGACCGCTGTACCTCCATACCTAATGTATCCATAAACTACAGCTGTATAGTTCCAACTAGCTAGACCAGAGAAGTAGCTTGTAGGTAAACAACACAAGCAAATACGTTGCATTAAGCATCACACAATAACTGTCAATTTCGTGTGAATCACTAAATTTCCAGTAAACACTAAGGGTTGAGGACTCAAAAGAAAGAGTAACTGATTCCTGCGTAATACCAGTCCTTGAGCTCCCTATTCATGACTGATTTACTTAAGGTGGCTCCGTCGTGTTGTTATCTTTGGTAGTGAGATTAGTAAAAAGAATGAGAATTCTCTCGTTCTTGGGATGCGATTAAAATCGGTGTCAGTTCTAGTGGAACTGTGGGACAATGATCGTGGCCAAATCAAGAATTCCGACCATCAGGTTCATTTCGTGCCCATCAACTACTCTTTTTCTGGTTCACAGGCACATTGTGGATTTCTTTTTTCGTTCAGACTCAAATTTCTTGCATGATCTTGGAGAACCCTAATGAAATGAAAAGAATCTGGCATATGGTTACAACCAAAAAACTTCTGCGTGTTGAAGATAGCCGGATATTGGTCCATCAACACAATTTCAAATCACAGAATTGAGTTTCTTAACTACAAGAAGCTGGCGTTCTTATTAACAAACCGGCGATTCTAGCCAAAAAGCAAATAATCAGTAAACTCTAGCATTCTAGTGGAAAAGCACGACTAAAAGTTTGAGCAATAATACTGCTGTCTTTATATAGTGAATCACCGATTGCATCAGTTAAATTTAAACAACCCCATTGAAAAAGAGAGACATATATGTAGTGAGAGGACATCACGTAGATCATATATAGAAATGCACACGCACACACACATGCAAACGCGCGCACGCACACACAACAGAAGGCACGTAGCCCTATTCTTTGGCTGTTAATCTTAGTGCATAAAGTCATGGTTTCGATTTCTAGACCAGCTGTACTTGTACATTTGAGTAAAGTACAGGATGGCCCGAAAGTTAATATTTCATTTCAGAATTTTAAAATCATCTTATTTACTTAATATTCATATTTCTTCTTTTATAAACTACACGTCTTGGAAATCCTAACAATTTTGTTTTGAAAATTATATTCTTCACATGTCCACCATTTTCTTCTTGACAATGGCGGGCTCTGTCTAAAGAGTCTAATGGCTTTCAGGCCACACTGTATAATATTTACCGTTACTCCTGTTAAGTTAGCTGCAATTAGATACCTGCCGAATGTTGGTGCAGCCCTTTCGCCTTCCAACTATCACATTCACGAGGTTCCGGTGGAGTATGGGACGGCTGTTAATGTATCTCTGAAAGCTCGCGACTGCCTCGGCAGAGAAAACAATTAGCTATAGGTGGTATATGCTAGAAGGTCAAACCTGCTTTCGAGTGACGATTAAACTATTTGTGTGGGTGTGTGAGCCCATTTGTGCGCGTGTGAGCTCGTGTGTGCGAGTGGGTGTGCGAGTGGGTGTGCATGTGTGTAACTCTAGGCTATACACACAGATGTGCTTCCCATGCCACATCTGAAATCGTAAAAAAACATATTATATTTATTACAAAATAGCTCAATAAATAATTCAAATAAAGTGGGTTCCAGCAATGACAACGTCTGCGTAAGAAGTAAAAAGGAAGTAAGAGAATTTCGAATATACACTACAAAAAAAGACATATAAACAAGTACACACACGTACACACACATACACACACACACACACGTAAATACATCCGTGAATATATCTCTGCATGAATATCTACCTATCTTTCTCTGAGTCTAACTCTCTCTCCCCCCCTCTCTCTCTCTTTATCTCTCTACATATTATGTATATATATATATATATATATATATATATTTACACACTTACACACGCGTATGCATATATACACTATATATATATATATATATATATATATATATATATATATATATATCATATATACATATATATATTTGTGTACTTATATATCTATATATATATATATAGATATATATAACATATACATAAGCAAGTATGAAAACACATACACACACATACATACATGCACACGCATGCATATTTATAAAGACGCTCCCATACATATTCAAACATTTCGCTGTGGTAGTAAATATCGAAAGAGGACAATGTCAGAGGAAATTGTAGAGAAAAATTATACAAATTTAATTAAAAATTTATCCTAAGTAAATCCAATATTTAGCTAAGATTGTTATCTAGTTGTAACAAAGTAAAGAATATGGAGGACATATTTGATGATTTTTCTTGATAAAAATGCCACAAGAGATCCAGGCTTCCCTATTGCCATTTCTTCATTTCTACTTCCCCCGACCTGGCCTCAAAATCCATTTTGTCTTGTAAAATATAATGTAATGTATATCCACACACACGTGTGCGCGCTCACACATACATACAAGAATATGTATACATTCACTCTAACATAATTATATATCTGTATATCTATATATTTATATATATTTATATACACACAAATATATATGCATAGGTATCTATCTATCTATCAATATATATATATATATATACAAATGTATGTACACTCGTACACACACACACACACACACACACACACACACACATGCATGCATGTACGTAAGTATGTATACAAATTCGTGGGTGGTGAGGATTGAATGTTTATTGCTTATATATATGTGTATGTCTATATAGTTATCACTGTATATACATTTATAAATATATATAGATATGCAAGTTTATGTATACATACAAACATACACATATGTCCACATATTTATGCGTATGCATTTATATGTACATTTATAATTATATATAT
>NC_068986.1:87231064-87233004 GCF_001194135.2 Octopus bimaculoides | reverse complement strand
TGTGTGTGTGTATGTGTGTGTGTGTGTGTGTGTGTGTGTGTGTACCCAAGTGTATGTTATGCATAAATTGTGCATGAATACACATATATATATGCATATAAAATATATACATATGTATATATTTATATATATAAAAGTAAATTGAAGCATTATGACAGCATATGCGTACGTAAATGTGTGTGTGTGTGTGTATAAAATTGTTAATTTATATTTAAAACATTATTTTACATAAATTTTAATGTTTACTTTTCATTTCATTCATGACAACAATGATGACGCCATTTTGTTACAATCTAAATTGTTTTGTTTTATGTTCTCGGCCATCTTTTTTTCTATTTACACAAAACTTTAAAGATTGAAACAGGCAAAACACAAACCCATACTGAAAAATCACATTCGTACACACACACACACATACAGGCACAGACGTACATGCGGAATCTAAATGTCATTGTTTTAGAAATATAGTTTTTTTCTTTTCAATATCTTTTGATATATCGCTGTCGTTTAAATAAAATCTGCTTTTGATCGTCATTGTATTTATCGTTCAGCCTCAGGTTAATCCTGATCAAGCAGACTAGGTTGAAAATTATTTTAACTATTTTCATCTCGACTTTTTCTTATTATGTCCGGATAAAGATATAACCCAATGTGTAATGAATTTCGTCAAGATTACAGGGGACGATTTGAAAGAGATATAACCGCTATTTCTCGCAGGCCACTACATCTGATAGAAATAACAGTGCTATAGTTGCCTATATATTGAGTAGCCCTTGACAAATCATAATTGAAATGGTCTTTAATAGTGACTAATATCAAATACTGCTTTCAGATTTTGGTAAAAGCTCAGTAAATTCGTGTAAGATTTAAGTCGATTACATCCACCCCAGTGCTCAATTGCTACACAATATATCAATCCCGGAAGGATGAAAGGTAAAGTCGACATCGGCGGAGTGTAAAGACAGTCAAAATGCTGCTAAGCATTTTGCCCGGTGTACTAACGATTCTGCCAGTGCTCCACCTTAATTGATATCGCACACTGAAAACGTATGTTATCAAATCTTTTAGTTTCATAAAACCATTGCAAAGGTTTTTTTTAGCATGAAATAAGATTAATTTTTAAGATCTACTACACCGTACAATGTTTGGAGCGACGCTATCTAGGCGTGAGTAACTAAATTTGACTTTCAGCAAATTGAAGAGTTTATATCTATGAGTTCTTTGGAAATGCATTTTAAGTAATGCTAACAAGCTCTTACTGATATCAGTAAAAAATTTTAGGTTGAATGGAAATCTTAGAAATTCCCTTCGGATTCTTCTGCAATGCTTGCGTCGTTACAACCACTCTTCTGTAGTGCTTCTTTATAGTGGCACAGCCGTATTGAAGATCTCTGTGTCCGTTGAGAGATTGCTGACAACAGCAAATAGATTACGAATTATAACTGGTAGGTTAAACTGTGCATAAACATTAACTGTTTTGGCCATTGGACTTTCTGTAGGCATTGAGCTTGCTCTTCCGGCGGTCTCGAGTTACGTCTAGGAGTTCAACCTTTGTCGAGTAGGTGGTTACAATTATATTTAAACCACGTTCTTTGAACGCTCTACCAGCATCCAACGTGCAGTAAGTGGACTTCAATTTATAGCAAATAACAAATGTTGTGTTAATAGCATTACAACCACGTGAACTGAACTGAGCAACAGAGACCTCAACAACAAAATCTCCTTTTAAGTTTCTTTGAAACTCTCTACTATCTCCTCGAACATCCGATGAAGAGTATGTATCCCACGTGTTCACCTAATATGAAATTGTCCGGAAGAGAATGACAGTATTATTTAATACATGTAACTCCAACCAAGTATATTGAGTGCTACATTTTTCGTTTGCTCACTCATTCATGTGTGTATATATGAATATATATATATATATATATATATATATA
>NC_068986.1:87227528-87230259 GCF_001194135.2 Octopus bimaculoides | reverse complement strand
ATATATGTATATAAAGAGAACTCAATTGGCGCTAAATACTTACGATTGCTGTTTCAGTAGATTCTTTTTCTTTTTGATTACATAAAAACATAGATTTCACCACCTTCAGACGAAATTTTAAGCAGGTAAGTTGTCAAACAGGTGATATTTCATACACCGAACCTGACGAATCCAACGTCGGAATGATGTTGAAATGTTACCAAATGCAAGAATACTATATCTCTTGTGCTAGTAATCATCTTTTTGACCCTGAAATGCTAAAAGTGCTAAATCGACATCAGCGGGATTTGAACTCAATTAATAAAGAATCGAAAGACGTGCTACTAAATATTTTGCCCGACGTGAAAACAATTCTGCCTGCTCACTAACCTAATCATAATAATAATAATAATAATAATAATAATAATAATAATAATAATAATAATAATAATAATGATAATAATAATAATAATAGCGACAACAACAATGACAAAAGCAACAACGTCAACGCTGACGCCAACAACAAGAAGAAAAGCAACAACAGCGACGACAGGAATAATAGCAAGAACAATATGTCGACACTAACAACAACAACAACAACAACAATAACAAACATAATAATAATAATAATAATAATAATAATAATAATAATAATAATAATAATAATAATAACAACAACAACAACAATAATAATAATAGCTTCAGCAATCACAAATAGGCTAAATATTTTATTTCACCATATTTATTTATTCATACATTCTCATGAAAGTTGAGACTAAAACAAAAGAATTCGTAACTCAATTATTTTAGCCAAGATATAATCTTAAATCTCATTTTTTCATCCCTATGTTTCACTGTTTTAATTTATGATTACACACACACACACACACATACATATATATGTATGTATGTGTGTGTACGTACGTGTGTATACGTGTGTCGTTATGTATGTATGTATATATATATATACACATATATATAATCATATTCGTATATGTATATATGTATATACATATATATATAAATATATATATATGCATATAAATATATGCATTTATATCCAACTGTTTCTTGCATCCTGTAGTGCTCCGCCCTACATCCTAGCAAGGCTATCCACAGAATATTAGTTGACTTTATATTTCGTATATAATATATTACAGCAGTTTTTCTTGCCCTAAATTAGTAACAGATGAAATTTATTGTTTCCCAGGCAAAGAAAAATAAATGTATATTCACGCTAGAAAGTATGTGTCCTTGTCGATTTGCTGGTAATATTATTGTTTATTGTTAATATTATTAATAATCTGATCTTTACTTTTGTGTACACACGCACACAAACACACAAATACATACACACACGCACATATGTTGTTGTTGTTGGCACTCCGTCGCTTACGACGTCGAGGGTTCCAGTTGATCCGATCAACGGAACGGCCTGCTCGTGAAATTAACGTGCAAGTGGCTGAGCACTCCAAAGACACATGTACCCTTAACGCAGTTCTCGGGGATATTCAGCATGACATAGTGTGACAAGGCTGACCCTTTAAATTACAGGCACAACTGAAACAGGAAGTAAGAGAAATTTGTGGTGAAAGAGTACAGCAGGGTTCGCCACCATCCCCTGCCGGAGCCTCGCGGAGCTTTAGGTGATTTCGCTCAATAAACACTCACAACGCCCGGTCTGGGAATCGAAACTGCGATCCTATGACCGCGAGTCCGCTGCCCTAACCACTGGGCCATTGCGCCTCCACTCCGAATATGTACTATGAAGTGCTATACGCAAACACATTTCGGCCTTTGTAGTAAATCCCGCACTTCCCTATATAGTGTGTTGCGACGAAGAGCAACAAACTACACACAAAACCAGGGTTTGGAATATGAACCACGTAAAAGCTTAATAAAATACACAGAACTTATGTGTCACTTTATGCTTAAACACTGAAGAAGTGCGTTAACAAGATTATATAATGTCTTAACAGCCAATAATCAATCCTGGCAGTAATATACCGAAACGCGTGTATATTATATAGATCATACAATGACATGTTTTCTGGGGTTTTTTATGCATTTCTGCGTATACATACACATACATGCATATTTATGTACATGTGTACATAAATGCAGATGCATAAATATATGTATGTATGTCTCACTTTCTCTCTCCCTCTCTCTTTAAATATGTATACATATAGGTGCGGGAGAGGCTTTAGCAACCACATGGTCCCGGCTACAGTCCCACTGTATGACACCTTGGGCGAGCATCTTTTACCATAGTCTCGGGCCGATCGAAGCCTTGTGAGAGGATTTGGTAGATGGAAACTGAAAGAAGCCTGTTGTATATATATATATATATATATATATATATATATATGCGTGTGTGTGTGTGTGTGTGTTTGTTTGTGTGTGTGTATACGTATGTGTGTGTGTATGTATGTATGTGTATTCTTTTATTTTTCTTTTAGTCTTTCACTTGTTTCAGTCACTAGACTGCGGCCATGCTGGGACACCACCTTGTGGAAATTTTAGTTGAACTAATCGGCCCCAGTACTCATTTTTTACGTAGGATTCTTATTCTATCGGTTTCTTTTGCTGAACTGCTAAGGCACGGGTAAGGTAAAAACACCATCATTGGTTGTCAAGCGGTTGTGGTAATAAAACAGAGACACGAAGACACACATACTTAGATATATACATGCATATATATGTGTGTGTGTGTGTGTGTGTGTGTGTGTGTGTGTGTGTGTGTGTGTGT
>NC_068986.1:87225744-87226993 GCF_001194135.2 Octopus bimaculoides | reverse complement strand
GTAAACTCACACCCATAAAAAATTGCGTTTTGTTAAACGTGTTTAACTTTATTATTTTCCTTAACGGAAAATAATTGGAAGGCGGCGAGCTGGCAGAATCGGTATTTTGTCCACCGTTATGTTCTGGGTTCAAATTCCGCCAAGGTCAACTTTGCCTATCTTCTTTTCAGGGGTTGATAAATTAAGTACCAGTTACCCACTGGTGTCGATGTAATCGACTTAACACTTTTGTCTGTCCTTGTTTGTCCCCTCTATGTTTAGCCCCTTGTGGGTAATAAAGAAATAAGAAAATAAATAGAATAGACTACTCGCCCTTTTCTGCATTGTATGTTCCCCTCTGTAATTAATTCTTAAAATCTACTAATATGTATATAAGCCACGATTTCTTTTACAACTTTTTTGCTTTCCGATTGTGACGGTATCACCAGACATTTTAGCTAGTACACTAGACACAGTTTTTTATCCTGTGAAAATATGTCACATTTTCATATATTTACCTTAATTCCGTATATACGAAATTGCTTTCTTTTCCCCTGAAGATTCCTTTTAGTTATCATTACAGTTTGTTATATTATTGCTCTAAGCATGAATCTGGAGAATTATTTTGAACCCTTTCCGAAGATTCTTTGCACTAATATCTATTTTTTGTTGTTTTTTATTCTTTAAATAGTTTTAGTCATTGCATCGCTAGCCCATCTTTTTGACCTCTGTACATATACTTCATTTAAGTTGCTTACCAACCACATGCTTCCGCGTGGCTTCTATTATAGCCTTGGGCCGACCTATGGTTTGTAAGTCGATTTGGTAGACGGAAACTGAAAAAAAGTCTGTAGTGTATAAATGTATAGTGAAATTATTGAATGAAAATAAGCATTATGGTTATAATTTAAATAAGATTTATATAGGTTCGACTTCTAATAAAATTAAATTAAGAGTAGCTCAACATATGCACTCATTTAAGAATAGAAATTTAATTAATTCTACTGGCCTCAGTAAATATATTTGGGAACTTAAAGCTAAAAATATTAAATATATTTTAAAATGGGAGATAGTTTGTAAAGCTAAATCCTATCATATAGGTAATAACTTTTGTAATTTATGTAATAATGAATTTAAAGAGATATTATTTCATAAGGATAATAATTTACTTAATTCTTTTGATGAACGAAAAATAAAATGTAGACATAAACTACTTTATTTATATAAAAACTTTAGCTAATAATTTTTTATTTATTTTGTTTATATGGGT
>NC_068986.1:87221257-87222666 GCF_001194135.2 Octopus bimaculoides | reverse complement strand
AGGTGCAACAAACAAGCAGGCCACATAGAAACATCCCCTTCATCAGCTGCCACCATTAAAACTCCGGCGTTTCGAAGAATTAAGGCAGTACGCATCGTTAAAATGGTTCTTGGCCTGCTTGTTTGTTGCACCTTGTTTACCATTTTGTCCTTGTTCTTTTGCCACGTCATGTACCCAGTTATGTATCTATATGTACATGTAGATGAACGTATATACACACATGTACATATATATGCATATACTCATATATTGTTTATATATATATATATATGTATATATCGTTTTTGGATTTGGTTAAATTATAAGGCATAAAAAGAAAATGACTCTCCCCAGACACAACATAATATTTATATATATGTGTGTGTGTGTTTGTGTGTGTGTGCGTGTGTGTTTGTGTGTGTGTGCGTGTGTGTGTTTGTCCCCCACCATCACTCGACAACCTATGTTGGTGTGTTTACGTCTCCGTAACTTACCGGTTCGGCAAAAGAAAAACGATAGAATAAGCACTAGGCTTACAAAGAATAAGTCCTGGGGTCGATTTGTCCGACTAAAAGCAGTGTTCCAGCATGGCCGTAGTAAAATGATTGAAACAAATAAATGAATAAAAGAATACTATCGGACGCTGTTTGACGAAATACCAAGTTTAGGCTCCTATGGGAACACAACAAAAACACAGACACAGACACAGACAATCATACACAGACTCACACATACACTTACACATTTAAATGATAGGCTTCTGTACAGTTTTCGACCACCAAATTCCGCTCACATGTTATTACTCATTCTTCAGTATATGATTGATTATGTCTGTGTTTTATGTCTCCAAACTTTACTTACAATTTGCGTTTATGGCTATGTATGCGTGAATACGTGCATGTGCATGCGAATGCCAGCATGCGCGCTTGTGTGCCTGCGTGCGTGCATGTGTTTGTGTGCATGTGGGTTTCTCTGAGCTGCTACAAAAAAAAAAAAAGAAGAATAAAAGCCATTTAGTGCGTTACTTATCCGACAACAAGATTTATAACGCTCGTTAAGGAATTAGTATTAATCCTGGCTGGGAAATCCCACTGCATCTTTTAGAGAATATGACAAGAGAGAGGAAGAGCCTGGAAAAAGAGAAAAGAAAGAGAGAGAGAAGGATGGAGAGGTACGGAGATGGAGACGCAGATAGAGAGGGAACGTAAGGGAGAGAGAGAGAGAGAGAGAGAGAGAGAGAGGCTGAGATGAATTAAATCACGCAACTCTGTGTGTGTGTGTGTGTGTGTGTGTGTGTGTGTGAGAGAGAGAGAGAGAGAGAGAGAAGTGGTGATAGGGAGAGAAAGAGAGATTAGGAGTGAGAGATAGAGGGAGAGAGGAAGAAGAGAGAGTGGTTATATGAGGAATGAGAGACAGTGGGAAAGATTGGG
>NC_068986.1:87216701-87220138 GCF_001194135.2 Octopus bimaculoides | reverse complement strand
ATATACATATTTATACTTTTTTTTTTTTATTAAAGCTGCAAAAATATTACAAAAAACTCCTACTCGGAGTTTCATTTTCCTGTTCGTCGGGCAGTTGTGATACGGAATTCTGTATCACAACTGCTCCACGAAAGGGAAGCTTCAAAAAAAAAAAAAGCATGTTACTCTGCATTTGGTATTCGAGTACTAGTGTGTGTTGTTAGTTCGTGGGTTGGCTGCGGTTTTTCTATGCGCCTGGTGTAAAAAATACCTCAAAGTAAGTCGGGGTAAAGTGCAGTAACTCATCAGGATCCTTACCGGAGCGATAAACATCGCTGTCTCGCCATTGTTTTGACTTACATATCTCGAGCTGCTTCTAATTCATATTTTAATATATATATATATTCAAATATGCTAGAAGCATTTTGTTAATTAAAGTTTTGTCTAATACAAACTTAGTCCATCTGTGGCAGAAAATCACAGCTATAATTCGTAGCTGAATGAACTCGTACAGATTCTGAAGAGCCGTTTTGAACAAATATCTCAATAGACTTTGGACATCACAGCATGTCCATATTAACCAATAAGGATTGAAGTGCATCTATCTATCGAGTGTGAACACATATGGAAGATAATATATTTAAAGTCAGAAGGGAATTATTCAGAAAGTATTCCTTGATTAATGATCATGTATACACACGTAGAAACGTTGCAGAAATCTACCAAAACAGGGCATCAGAAGAAAGAGTTTCTGACTATCAATAGAAAGTTATGAATGGGTAACATGACAGAAGTCGTCTGAAAGCGTCATAGATAAAACGAGAGTCTATGGTGCATAAATACTCCAGTTTCTCTGCAAATGCTTCTAACAAAAGAGACTCTTTCACAAAAATATGATCAACCAAGTGGAAGAAGTATTTATTTTGCTATCTTTGGCCGACTTTGTTAGTGTTGAGCAACAGAAAGCCCTAATAGAAAGATCCTATCCACAAGCTGAAATGTGATATGAAAGCGGGTCTTTTTCCCTATTAGTAACGAATTAACGAAATAAAAGCAGAACAAACATGCACTCACGCAAGCATGCACACATACAGACATATAAACACACACACATACATACATTCATGAGGTTTATCATGGTTAATGTATATTCTTTTTTCGCTTTCGAAGATGACCAAGACTCCACTTCCGCCTTGCAACCTCGTCGGCGACTGCACACTACATCTGTGCGATGAAATGACTGAAGTGACGTTATTTCATTATTGCACACGCATACGTTTCTCCGACTGCTTCAGCTAAGGTTAGCGTTTGTCAGTGGTTTGAAGTTTATGTTTTGAAGATCCAACATTGATTTTGAATGGTTATGGTGACGGAAACTCGATATATTTCCAACAGTAGCTTCACCCTTAAGTTGACTGTATGGAGTGGTATTATGGAAATTGTTCAAAGACTTGACAAATTCGTACCTGTTCTGATAAAAAAGAAGAACAAAAAATGATGTATCTAAAGTTCAGTCAACTAAACCCACATTTGGCAAAATGTTATCTGGGCACAACGTGCAGAAAATTAGGCAACAACGTCCCACAAATCAGAATGAGAACAGGTTTGACCTATCTGTAAAACAACTATATCTCTGTCAGTAAGAGTGGTGTGTAACTATATTGCTCTTCCCCCACCACACACACACACACATACACACACACACACACACACACACATACGTACATAAATACATCGTACGTATATGCACATACGTAGCAATTTACCTACCTACATAATATGCTCATTCTTAGGATACTGGTCTTTCTACGTACATACATACATACATACAGATTGACAGACAGATAGGCAGACATACATACATATATACACTTATGAAAACATGGTTATATGAAGAAGAAGAAGAAGACGAACAACGTAAAAAAAATCAATAGCCATTAGCTGTTCAGAAATTAAAATACAAATTGTGACAGCTCCCTGCTATATATTAGATATAAGTAAATATTTACTCATATTTGGCTTTGATGCAACAGGATGTAATAAAAAAAAAAAGGAAATACAGTACAGAACGAAACATAAATAAATCATAACACATTCAACGAGACACAAATAGAAACACAGACACTCACGCACACATATGAGACTATTTTCAGATATGAATTTATGTTTGTGTTTATGTGGTACAGCCAGTTAATGACTATGTGAGCGGTAAGACGGCGAGTCAGCAGAATCGTTAGCACGCCGGGCCAAATGCTTAGCAGTATTTCGTCCGACTTTATGTCCTGAGTCCAAATTTCGCTGAGGTCGACTTTGCCTTTCATCCTTTCCAGGTCGATAAAAAGAGTACCAGCTGTGCACTGGAGTCGATGTAATCAAATTATCTAGCTACCCTAAATTGCTGACTTTGTGTAAAAATTTAAAACCTATGTGTGTATGTTAATTTAACTTTAAAATTGGTTTCCAATTTTGCCAAAAGGCTAGTAGTTTCGGTGGAGGGTGTAAATCGATTACATCGATCCCAATGTTCAACTGGTACTTATTTTATAGATCCGCAAAAGATGAAAAGTAAAATCGGCGCTGGTGGCGTTTGAACTCAGAAATTTAAGACGGACGAAATGTTGCTTATTGGTTGCAAACATTTTGACACCAGGGAAACGGTTTCATTGGAAGGGTGAATTCGATTACATCGACCCCCCAGTAATCAATCGGTATTTATTTTAACCATGTGTGTGTATGTGTGTGTGTCTGTGTGTGCATGTGTGTGTGCGTGTGTGTGTGCGTGTGTGTACGTGTGCTTGGGTGTCCTCCCACCACGGTCACCTGACAACCGATGTTGGTGTGTCTAAGTCCCCGTAACCTAGGGTTTCGACAAAAGGGACCGATAGAATAAATACTCGGCTTAGAAGGAATAGTTTCTCGGGTCAATTGGTTCAACTTAAGGCGGTGCTGCAGCATGGCCGCATGAAATGCCTGAAACAAATAAAACAATATATATATTAAATTCAAATTACGACAAACGTAAATAAACAAACGAAGTTTGCTTTTAGCAGCGTTGAGATGTCTTTAGAAAGTTAAAGTGATTTTAAATTCTCAATCGTAGAATAATACTAATAATATAGCCTGAACAGGATAAACTACCCCTATTTTGCAGAGAAAAGTGTAGGTGGCTAGCAGTGGACTCGAACTCACATCCCCGTGATTACGCGTCACGATGCTTTGACCGATTAAGCTAAACTACCCACTACAAATCCTCTGTAAATTAAGATATATAAATCTCGCTTTATGAGACGCTCTCATATGTTAAATTCAAATTACGACAGAAGAATTTGTAGTGGGTAGTTTAGCTTAATCGGTCAAAGCATCGTGACGCGTAATCACGGGGATGTGAGTTCGAGTCCACAGCTAGCCACCTACACTTTTCTCTGCAAAATAGGGATAGTTTATCCTGTTCAGGCTAT
>NC_068986.1:87215175-87216272 GCF_001194135.2 Octopus bimaculoides | reverse complement strand
ATATATATATATATACATACAGGAGTTCGACAAAATAATGGAAACACCTTAAAATTTCAAACAAAGTTATTTTAATATAGGTATGGCCGCCTTTGGCAGTAATTACTGCTTGAATTCTATGAGGTGTGGATTCGTACAAAATCTGAATCGTTTCCAAACGAATTTTTCTCCATTCTTCAGCTAAAACAGTCTCCAGTTCTTGTAGTGATGATGGTGGAGAATATCGACTCCTTACTTGTTTTTCTAAAATGCATCATAAATGTTCAATAATATTATGATCTGGGGACTGTGGTGGCCAGATAAGATGTTCAACTTCACTAGTGCTCTTTGTGCCATTCAGTAACAACTTTAGCTTTGTGAATTGGTGCATTATCATCCTGAAAGATTCCGTTTCCCTCCGGAAACAGTTCCGCAACCCTAAGATGAATTTGATCAGATAAAATGCTTAAATAGTTATGACTGTTAATTCTGCTATGAAGGGAAACCATTGGGCCGGCGGATTTCCAAGATATAGCCACCAGATCATGACAGATCCTCCTCCATGTTTAACAGTTGGATGAAGGCTGTCTGGGTCAAATGCTTCTTTTGGCTGTCTCCACACGTATACTTGGCCGGTGGTCAGAAATAAGGCATAGGATGACTCGTCGGAGAAAATAATATTCTTCCATTGCTCTAGGGACCAATTCTGTAGGTTTTTACTTCAATCTAAAAACTTTGCAATATTTGTCTTTGAAAGTAGTGGTGTTCTGATTACAGACATCCCGTGAAATCCAGCTTTGTGGAAACTGGGTTCTCGAGGTGGTCATTAAGCTCTACAGTAATTTTGGGAGCTGTACTTTTGTGATCCTTTCTAACAATTCGCGTAAGAGTCCGACAGTCCCTATCTGAATGTTTTTGTTTTCTTCTGGAGTTTTGTTTCGACGAGGAAGTTTTTTTCCCTCTTTCTCAAAGGCTATCATTACTTTTGAGACAGTACCTCTTGATACACCAAACATTTTAGCTGTTTTCGTTACGCTAGCGGCTGCCATACGAGCACCAACTATTTGACGTCTTTGAAAGTTCCACAGATCTGTCATTATAATGAATTTTAATTACCT
>NC_068986.1:87214079-87214771 GCF_001194135.2 Octopus bimaculoides | reverse complement strand
ATATATATATATATATATATATAATGTCACTATGACACGCACTCAAATATTATATTAACCACTGACACACTTCTGTTGTCAGTGATGAACTCGGTATCGATCAAGAAGAAACAGGTCACGTCTCAGCCACCTCCTCTCTCTCCCCATCACTCTTCACCCCTCTCTCTCCCCTCTGTCTTTCCCCTTCTCTCTCTTATTATTAGTCCCTCTGAAGTCTGCCAGTCTGTCTGTATGGCTGTCAGTCATCAGTCATTACACCCCTCTATCTTAACCCTACCTTTTCCACACACTTTTGTTTTGTGTATGTCTTTTTTTTTCTTTCATTATTTATTTAACAGTTGTTGTTTTTAAATCGATTACGTTAGTAGGTTAATGCTGAGAATCAGGTTAATCCTGGCATTGATGGGGACTAATAATAACAAAAAAATATTACCATCATCAGAACCACCACCACCACCAACAACAACAACAACACCACCATCAACAACAACAACACCCATAGCATCATCTTCACCACTGCACACCACCATTTCCATTACCATCACCACCATCAAGATCAGCGCCACTCTCAACATCACCACCATCGTCATCATTCACCGTTGCTACCACCACCACCACCACCACTACGACGACCACCACCACCACCACCACTACGACGACGACGACCACCACCACCGCCGCTGACGCCACCA
>NC_068986.1:87209754-87213411 GCF_001194135.2 Octopus bimaculoides | reverse complement strand
AAATGAGTATATGCATATATACGTACAGGTATGTGCATACCGACATTCACCTGTATGTATAGGTGCATATCTGGGTACAGGACATTGCAAACAAAACGTAGACGAGAAAACACACAAGCCACATAGAGAACATTCTACTTCATCAGCTACCCCCGTTTTAACACCGGCGTTTCGAAGAGCTGGGCAGGACGCATCGTTAAAACGGCTCTTCCCATGGACCGCAAATTAAATTTGTATACACAAATTAAATCTTGCCATGGAGGAATGTAGTGGCGGACAAAAAACAAGACAGAAAAACAAACAGAAAAAGCTTTACGGCCATACACACACACACACAAACACACATTCTGTAAATAATAATTATAGGCTTAAAATCTTATAACTGTGTTTTGCCAACAAAAGAAAAAAAAAACATACAGACTAAAATTTGGAAATGTAAGCCCTCGACGGAATGAAGTTGGTATTAGAACGCAGATGAATCGAACTTAGAAGTCTTATAATCATCATAGGTGCGTTAACCGATTACAGAAACCTAAACACCGACACCCTTCTATTAGATTTAAGACCTATAATTTCATTCTGCTGTTTTCTCATGCGTACTAATATTCACTTCTTTACCGTCGAGGGCTTATATACCCCCAGTATTATATACCCCAGTATTATATACCCCAGCATTATATAACCCAAGTATTATAGACCCCCAGTATTATATACCCCCACTATTATATATACCCCCAGTATTATATGCCCCCAGTATTATATACACCCGGTATTATATATACGCCCAGTATGATATATACTCCCAGTATTATATACCCCCAGTATTATATATACCCCCAGTACCATATGTACCCCAGTATTATATTACATATACCCCCAGTATTATATACCCCCAATATTATATACCAACAGTATTAGACTACTTGCTTTAGACGATACATGGTGATCACCGGTAATAATAATAATTATAAGCTTAAAAGCTTACAATAATTATTATTCTTTACATAATTTTCACTCGTCACTGCTTTTCCATTTAACGCAGAGACCGCACATATTTGTTTATTTAATAACAAAACTATGAAAGTATATCTCTTAAATTTAGCGGAAAGTGCCTTGGTGGGTCGGTTGGTGTAATTGGATAGCACACTTATCGCGAATATAAGAGTTCGATTCCCATGCGTACTAATATTCACTTTTCCCCACTGCGGGGTTTATATACCCCAATATTAGACTATTTTCTCTCTTTATAAACATTATTGAGAGAAGATGGGTCGAACATTCTTTATTAAGTATCACTACAATTGTTTCAATACATCATTGGTGAATGTTCCATATAGTATAAATAGCAAACAGTGTTGACTACTACTATTCAACAATACCGGCAGATGCATCTCTTCAGCTGAGTATAGTAAGAGTCTCTTTTATACACAGACATGTATATGTATGTGTGTGTGTTTGTGTGACCTAAATATGCTTTGGTCTGTATTAACTCAGACAATGTCTAACTATTAGCACAATCTGTTAAAGAATTGAAGTTATGATTCGGTCATGTTTTTGTCACCATATTCCAGTTGCTTTTGGTCATACTTTATCGATGACATGGTTTTCTGGTATTCTTGACAGAATTTTTCCAGGTACCGCTTGGAGGTTTTGGGACCATTTTCATTCCTGAATTGCTTCGTTGAGGCCGTCTAGTTGTGTCACAGTATGTTATTTTCTGCTGTGAATCTTAGTTTTTATAAAAGGCATATGGAAAAGACTCCCAACCCTGTGCAATACATTTATGCGTGTTCTGAAAGGTCATTCTAACAACACGGCTGGCATATTTTCGACATAATGCAGAGGGTGTTACATTCACAGCAACGCTAAAAGGAACAGAGCTCGTCTAAAAAAATCACGGCCTGCCGGCCATTTATTAATTTTTAGAATTTCTATTTATATTTAATTAATTGTAATTGTCTTCTATTTAGTATAGGTCTAGTATGGGGGCGGCGGTAACAGTTTTCCAGATGTGGCCACCTCAGTTTGATGTTACAGCGAGCGTTCTAAATGAGGCTTTCATCAACAATTATTTCTAAGGACCTGATATTGTTAGATGTCACGATCGACCACCTTGGAATTAGAGAATATAGTTTTTAATGTAAGTTTTGATTTTCTACGTGCATGAGTTCAAATTTATTTTTGATATACAAAGGCGAACCCAAAAGAAACCGGAATTTTGCAATATTAATTTATTAACTCAGTTTTACATGTTTACACTTTAATCACCTTCAAAATATTCTCTATTTGAAGCAACGCAACGGTCCAGACGCGTCTTCCACTGTTCAAAGCAATGTTAGAACTCTTGGGCAGAGATGTGTTTTAACACCACCGTCGATCCTTTCTTCGCCAGTTCCACATCTGCAGATTCCGTAGCACCAGCTTTCGTCACTAGTGATGACCTTCGAAAAAAGGTCCAGATCAAATTCCAACTGTTCTTTCAATTCACGACACGCATTCTCATCCTGATTGCTTTTGATCTTCCATGAGCAAGTGCGGCACAAATTTTGTTGCAACACTTTCATTCGCAATTTCTAGCTCAAAATCTGTTGGCATGAGTTCCAGGACACACCGGTCATATCGACAAGTTCGTCAATTGTTTTGTGGCGGTCCTCCAAAAAAACAGATCATGATTTTTCCTAATAATTTCATTCGTTCGGGAGGTAGACGGCCGTAATGAACAAGGTTGGACATCAAGCGACAAGTGACCTTTGCTGAATTATGAAAACCACTCGAAAACATGTTTTTCTCGTAGCAGCGTCCTTGTAAACTGTTTGGAGCATGACAACTGTTTCGGCTGCCGTTTGCCCTAGCAGCTCCAGGACATACCAGCCATATCAACATATTCGTCAAGGCTTCGGTGACAATCCTCTATGATCAGTTCATGAATTTTCATGATTTTATCATTCGTTCTGGAGGTTGACGATCACCCTGAACGAAATTGGTCTTCAAGTGATAAGTGAACATTCCTAAAGCATGGAAACCACTCGTAAACGTGTTATTTCTTTACTACCCACAAGGGGCTACACACAGAGGGGACAAACAAAGACAGACAAACGGATTAAGTCGATTATATCGACCCAGTGCGTAACTGGTATTTATTTAATCGACCCCGAAAGGATGAAAGGCAAAGTCGACTTCGGCGGAATTTGAACTCAGAACGTAGCGGCAGACGAAATACCGCTAAGCATTTCGCCCGGCGTGCTAACGTTTCTGCCAGCTCACCACTCGTAAACGTGTATTCTGCTCATGACAGCGTCCTTGTAAGCTGTTTGAAGCATGGCAATGATTCAGACTGCCAATCTCCCCAGCAGAAAACAGAATTTCACGGACACACGCTTTTCCTTCGTTTTATGCCATCGCAAACATCGAAGATCAGGGAAGAAACACTGCAAAACAATGGCAGACTACGTTGCAGTACCATTTCAGTTGACGAAACCGGTCGGCATAATGGTACCTGAGGTTTGTAGCTAGTAGCTTCTAGCGGAGGAAGCATGAACTACAATAGGCTTGTACCACAGAGAATGTTTACGTTTACTTTCGGGTACCCCCTCGTGTGTGTGTATATGTATATATATATATATATATATATATATATATATATATATATATATATAT
>NC_068986.1:87207501-87208295 GCF_001194135.2 Octopus bimaculoides | reverse complement strand
ATATATATATATACATACATATATATATACACACAGACACACACACACACATACACATACATACATACATATACATATATTCATACATATACATACATATGTATATAATATATACATATGGATACTAATACATATCGCACAAAGGCACAGAGGGAAATATAGCTATCCCTCTGCTCTTTCATACATATATGCTAATTATCTGAATGTCTTCCGGCCGTGTAAAGCAGATGTGATGTCGGCAACACATAGTGACAGTTGATTACAGATTGTAATTTCCATTTTACTCCTAGACTTTCCCACGATATATTATAGGTGGCGGCCATTTTGTTTTTACTAAACCCAGCTTTCAGTCTCCAGGAAATTTCGTAGTTTCGTCTACACATACACACATAATACGTATTTTACATTTGCATACATACTGACATGTACACAGAAAATCAAACACAAGCATACACACACACATATATAAAAGTAAACTATATAATATATGCGCATACCCAGAAACTCATGGACGCTCACTCGTACACACGTCTGTATATGTATGTGTTTGTGTGTTCTGTGTGAGTGTGTGTATGTATGTGGGTGTAGTGTATGTGTGTGGTGGATTGTCCGTGTAAGCATATAGGTGGAAGTGATTACGTCTGTGTAAGTATGCATTTATGCATATTTATGCAGTATTATTTATTAAATAGCGTAAGTCGCATTTATTTGTTTAAACGTTTGTCACATTCCCTTTGCACTGTGTCTGCATATGTGTATGTGCATGTGTATATGCGTGTGTGTGTTTATGTATA
>NC_068986.1:87206943-87207491 GCF_001194135.2 Octopus bimaculoides | reverse complement strand
TATATATATATATATATATATATATATATGTGTGTGTGTATTTATATATGCATATATGAGGAGCTACTTGGTAACGCTAAAGGAATTGAAACTTTACTCCCAAGTTGGAAAGTATGAAAGATATGCACTTATATACGTAAAGAAGATCCTGGAAGTTCTAGCACCCAACGTTGGAATTAAGAGCTATATCAGCCGCCGGACAGGACCACACTGCATAGTATTAAATATTTCGTCTTCTCCATCTTGAATAAGCACGCAGTATAGTAAGTGCTTCGTTTTAAAGGGTCTACAACTGTTGATCTTCCTGCGAAAGAGCATGAGATATATGCACGCTCTAAATGAGGATATCTCTGCGCAGTTCGCTACTTCACCAGGAATAGTACAGAATAGAAAACCCAACACACTGAAAGGTGGTGGTCAAGGTTTGCCTCAACGTTTGGCAGAAAGAATTGAAAGAGACAAGGTAACAGATACATACATAGAGAGTTTATAGATATATAAATTAATAAATATATATATATATATATATATATATATATATATATATA
>NC_068986.1:87203806-87205938 GCF_001194135.2 Octopus bimaculoides | reverse complement strand
ATATATATACACACATATATATATATACACACATATATATATATATATATATATATATATATGTATGTATGTTTGTATGTATGTATGTATGTATGTGTGTATGTATTATGTATGTATGCCTATATGATTATTCATCTATCTATTTATCTGTCTGTTCGTCTATCAATCTTCAAGCTACTGACCTATAAAAGTCACATTTGACCTATTAAAGTATCTTCTTGTTTGTGTCGTTATGATTATCCTAATATTACTTCGTTTTTGTCATTGTTTTTCACTTGCTTTTTTTTTTTTCGGGTTTTCTAGTTTTTAGTATGATGGCCGTCTTTGTTGTAATCGTTGTTGTTGCCGTCGTTTTTGAAGCTATTTTTGCCATTATTATGCGTATGCGGTTATCGTGACTATTGTGTTTATTGCTGTAGCTGCCTTTCTTTCCTTTGTTCATTGCTGTTGTAGCTGTTGGGTTTTTGTTACGCTTCTTTGTTGTACTTTCCATTATATTTGTTGATGTTGTTATTGCTGGTGGTGCTAATCCAGAGGTCAGCACTGATCCAACAGATCTAAGATGAAATATTTTGTTCTTTATTGTTTCAGTTATAGCATATCTACGATTAAATTACATGTTTATATATGGGACAAAGGCTTAAACCTACGGAGACTAAAAACATGGTGTATTTAATCCGAGCGAAACCGAGTTCATTTTACGAAATACCTCTTATTACCTCACCTGAAGAGAGAGTTCAGAACCAAGGGATGCACTACAACTTGGGATATAATTTCCCACCCGCGAGAGATCGATGCAGGATGTGTCGAAACGATCGTTGTGAGCAATGAAGTTTCCCGTGTATTCCATTTTCTGTCTCTATCATTTGTTTTAAATATATACATACATACAAACAAATATATATATATATATATATATATATACGTATGTATCATCGATGTCACATACCCAATGTATGTGCTTTGCTTGTCTGCTGGTACTCTGCGATTTAGCGCGGTGGTGATGACTTTCTCAAGGCCCCGGGTGTTAAAATACTTGAAAGTCATAAACAGGTGAGACAACTTTCCCCACGTATAATGGAGATCGATGTTTCGCCATTTTTTTGTGGTTTATCAACATGAGGTACCTGAGCCGAATTCGAAACGTACTGAATCGCCAGTCCATGACCATACACATATAGTGTGTGTGTGTGTGTTTGTGTGTATATGTATATCTATATATCTATATCTGTCTATTTTTCTATCTGTGTATCTATCTATCTATCTATCTATCTATCTATTATTCTATCTATCTGTCTGTCTGTCTGTCTGTCTGTCTGTCGGTATGTATGTATGTATGTATGTATGAATGCATATATATATATCTTTAATTCTCTAAAGTATTTCAGCTTAAAAGCTGCGGTCATGCTAGGGCGCCACCGATGGCTGTGCTACACCACTATTTGAAATCCCCTTTGATATTTGGTATTTGGTGAATGATGGAGATCGATGCTGCCGCCTTCATCTGTGTTTCCTGTTGTGGGTAAACTCATCGGGAACTCTTGATTGGAGGAGATCCAGTTTTTCTTTTGAAGATACTTACGTCCACATCATTCAGGTCTCTCTCAGTCATTTTGGAAGGTAATATGAAACCCAAGTTGCAGTATCTGGTCCTGTATTTTGATGGCGAAGGTGGGATTTTTGGCTCTATGCAGTGGCGCCTCGTTTTGCTGTTTGTGTAACTCTCAATACCAAAGTTTGGTACACGGCCATCCAGGATTTTCTAGATGTATATCATTGCATAACTTTCTCACCTTCTTCCTAGGGAGAACAGTTTTAACACCTTCAGACTTTCCTAGTAGTTATGTTGCACTGAGACAATTTTCTTTGTGTAACTTAGTTGAAGTGATTCGAATTCCGCCATTAATTTCATACTGTGTAGTGACTAAGGTCACTATATATATATATATATGTATATACACATACTGAGCCGGAACCACGTGGTTGGGAAGGAAGTTTGTTACAACACAGCCATATGTATATGTATATGTATATGTGTATATGTATGTATGTATGTGTGTGTGTGTGTATGTATGTATGTATGTATGTATATATATACATATATATGTATATATATATATATATATATATAT
>NC_068986.1:87202959-87203435 GCF_001194135.2 Octopus bimaculoides | reverse complement strand
ATATATATATATATATATATATATACATTCTTTTATTCTACTTTTCTACTATTCTTCAACGTATTCTAACCTTGAGGCTGTGGCCACGCATTGGTACCGCCAGTTTCATTGCATTTTGGATGGCCTATCTTATGGCCATTTTGCATTTTGGATGGCCATTCATATTGCTGCTCCCATTTCAATTATTTGCCATCCAGATGTAAGCTTATCTGGGATCATAGAGAGCTGAAAATCAAGTGACTTCTTGAAAGCACTTACCACTTATATATGTAGATCTTATAGGTGTTCTGGATATTCAATAGCTCTTCGTCATCTATATATATATAAAGTGAAGTATATTGCCACTTAAATGTGGCTGACCCCTAGGGGTGGACGTTACTGTTGCTTTTAGCCCCAGGAGGACATCTCCTCCAGCTGGCTTCTCGACACACTTCATGACACACTTCATGTAGCTACAGATCACGATGAGAGGGATA
>NC_068986.1:87201377-87201888 GCF_001194135.2 Octopus bimaculoides | reverse complement strand
AGAGAGAGAGAGAGAGAGAGAGAGAGAGAGAGAGAGAGAGAGAGAGAGAAAGAAAGAGAGTGAGAAAGAGAGGGAGTGAGACAGACAGATAGAAAGAGAAAGAAAGATAGGTGGTAAGAGACAGGGAATGGAGACAGTGAGAGAGATGGGCAAAGAGAGAAGCAAAGGAGAGACCAGGAGGTAGACAAAGGGGTGCATATAGATGGAGCAGAGTAACGGTGAGAGATTTATTTCAAGCATCTAAATGATTTATTAACGGATATTTAAAATTTATTGCTAATGATTTTACTACATTTTTTACTGAAATATCTAAATAATTTCTGGATAATATCTCAGTATAGATATTTCATCTTCCTTACGTCCATCCGACTCCTCTTAAAACTTCTGAATATTACACGTACATAAATATATTTATATGTATACATGTGTGTCTGTGTATATACATACATACATACATACATACACACACACACACACACACACACACACACACACACACACACACATATAT
>NC_068986.1:87199123-87199852 GCF_001194135.2 Octopus bimaculoides | reverse complement strand
TATATATATATATATATATATTATGAATTTATGTATAAATATTATATGTGAGCAATCATATCAGGAAAATCTAACTCTACCCAACCACCACTATCACTACCACCACCACCACCACTTACAAACACATTTACATACAATTACATGCTAAATGTCTACTTATGATATATCGTTTTCTTTATGTTTGTTTGTTGGCATTCGTCTTGAAGAAGAGAAAGAAAGAGAGAGGAAGGTGAAAAGAAATACGATTAAAAAAAAGGGCAAAAGAATAGAAAGAAATACAAAGATAAAAAGAACATTAACAACGACAATAATAATACAAACAGCAACATCAGCAAATATGATAATAGCAAAAAAATATATACATATATAATAAAGTGTAAAAATGATATATAGAAAGAAAATAAAATCAGCTTGTATGAAAGTATTTGGCAGAAATATTTGCCAAGTCATTAAAAATACATTAAAGAAACGTCTTTATAGATAAATATATTTATATTTTTCTTTAACTTCTTATCATGCTAAATAAACTAGATTAAAAACTCATTTATTTTCTATGATATTCATATGTATATATGTGTATATGCATAAGTTCGTGTGCATAATATATTTGTATATATACAAACACACATACAGACGCACACACGCGGGCACACGCCCTCACATATATATGCATATATATATGTATATGCATATATGTATATATATATATATATATATATATATATATAT
>NC_068986.1:87192335-87198825 GCF_001194135.2 Octopus bimaculoides | reverse complement strand
TATATATATATATATAAATATGTATATACACATACATGCATACATGCATGCATACATGCATGCATGCATACATACATACATACGTATACGCACTCATAGATGTAAACGCGCAGACACTGTTTTTGCATGAGAATGTGCAATGTTAATGGCGTCGGTGGTGGTTAATGTGACGTCAGAAGTGGTGTTAATATAAGTTTCCGGCCTTGTGCCTATCTTTAATAATCGCTGCCATATTATAATGTAGGTGATGGCGTTGACATTGATGATACGCGTCTCCTTCTTAATGACTTTTATTTATTTATTTATTTTTTATGGTGCTGATAGTGCTCAAAATAATCACACGGAAATCATGTTAGCGCTGTTGTTATTATTCTGGTTATTGTTTATTATTTCTTCTTTGTTTGATTTATTATTATCATTATTACTATCATAGTTGTTGTTGTTGTTGTTATTATTATTATTATTATTTTATTATTGCGACGTTTCAACTCTGTGGTGCGGTGTCGATGTTGATAAGTGTTGGTTTTGCTTTTATTGATAATTTCTCATAAATTGTTATATCTTTTTTTTTATTTAATTTTTTTTTATTAAAAAAACAAACTTTATTTATTATTTAAGCATTTTTAAATGCTTGTTTTATAATAAAAGAAAACAAAAACAAAATTTCGCTATATTGTACTAGTAATATATTTGGTGATAGATAACCTCATTTCTCATCAACAATCTTGGAACAAAAATCATTGTTACCATGACTACTAGCACCACCCTCTCTACTGCCACCCACGTTGCTGCTGTCATCCTCCTTCTCGTCCTCGTCCTCCACCTTCTCCTACTCATCCTTATCCTCATCCTTCTCGTCGTTGTCATCATTATCTTCATCATCTCCAATTACAAAAGTACAAGATACATGTGATGCTTGCATCATATTCGATTTATTTAATATTACTTTTTATCTAACTCTTTTCCAGACAGATGCACTTCATCCAGAAGTACTGGAGAGTCACCAATAACTATCACTTTCATCCCAGGTACTCCTACCCTGGCTATGTTCTGACCATCACCATGACACCACATTTTCACACCTTGAGTGTTGATCCGGGTATCATAATTTTACTCCTGACAGTCAACTCCAATGGACCCCAGAAATCTACACCAATGCATGATGTTGCTCTCTGTTTTTTAAGGCGACACAGGTCTGGTCTACGCAAGACTACACCATAATATTTGTGGGTTTCTGTTTTTTTTTTGGTATTCTATATATCTCACGTTTTGGTTCGGTTTAGTATGTCTTTCATATAAATATATTTAATTTTAGAATTAAGATTATTATTTCGCGACTAATTTAAGAATAACAACAGAGACTTTACTTATATTGTGATTCAATGCTCAGAGTAAAGTCTCATATGTAAAATTTTATTTGACTGGGAAAAGGTTTCGCCTTTTGATTCATTCCACCACACTGTTGAATGAACCTATGAGCGAAACTTGAAGTCCAAGTCAAATCGATTAAACCCATATATATGACTGTATGTGTTTCCTCGATACAATCGTATATATGTGAGTATATGCTTTTTATTATTATTCTTTGAATGAAGGTACGGAGCAGGAAGACTCGTTAGTACACCGGGCAAAGCACTTCGCGGCATTTCTTCTGACTTTCCGTTCTGAGTTCAAATTTCACCGAGATTGACTTTGCCTCTCATTCTTTTGAAGGCGATGAAATAATTACCGCTCAATTCCTGGGGTCGATGTAATTAATAAATCCCCTTCTCTAAGATTTAAAGCCTTGTACTTATTTCAGAAAGGAAAGTCACTTTACAAAAAGCAAAACTTCATTGGGGATTTTCCTGACGGTAAAATATAGTTTCACATCATGAATTTCAGTAAATTTATGCATATTTATGATTTCCAATAAGTGAATAAATGTAGAGACTATAACACATTTGATCTATGTTTTGGTTTGAATATGTCACCAGTTTCATTCAACTTGTTTGATAATATTCCTGTTATTTTTTGTGTTTCTGTTTTCATTGTCGCACTTACACTTCGAAAAACCAGATTCAATGAATCTAAGTCTTTCTAACTCCTGCT
This sequence comes from Octopus bimaculoides, assembly GCF_001194135.2. NCBI lineage: Eukaryota > Metazoa > Mollusca > Cephalopoda > Octopoda > Octopodidae > Octopus > Octopus bimaculoides. The sequence continues at coordinate 87,196,734 of NC_068986.1, read as the reverse complement.
GGATGAAATTCCATAGAGTTGGCCTGGTACATATGACCGTATAATCGCAACTGAGTACAGTATAATGTAAATAATCTGAGTATAGCAGAAACTGCATTTAATGTTTAGCCGAGAAAAGAACCATATTAATAATCTTTCGGTACAGTCCCCTCAAGAATATCACCAGTTTTATACCTTCGGTCTTTTCACCACCATATCCTGAGAACCCACCAAAGAGATAAACAAAAACACACACAAACGTACACACAGACACATATGTGCCTTAACATGGTCCTTGGCGTTTGGGCACCTGCTCATGCACCTGGCTACCCAAAGCCCTACGCATAATAATACCCCTAAATACATTCCAAACCTAGACGAGCACCAACCCCCTCCCTCACACACGCACACACACACACACACATAGACATAATCTCAGAAAACGTCAGAGGGACTTTTGGGGGTCAAAGCACACAACACTTGATATAGCCCTTATTCAGTTTGTCATCTGTTTTCACAGCAGACACAAACCGGATGTAGTTTTTCACCTCTAATAACATAGAGCAATCGCTATATTCTTCTCCTTACCTGCCTGCTCTGACGGCACGCGGTATTACGTAACTGGGCTTCTACTTAATATAAGGTGCGAAACTGATTAGTGAGATTGGCCTCGATGAATATATAATACTATACACTTTGATTGTATATGAAAGTAGATAGATTACATTCGTTTCCTCCGAAAGAAGGTATTGTTCAGATGAGCGATGTGCAGACTGCGTGGATCTATAAGCGAAAGCTCCAATACCTTTTATTTCGAAATATATTTAGTTTATCAAGATTGATTCACAATGATTGTTATCTCCACTAATTTATTACAACGCATTTCGCTGCTTTTCTCCTCTACCTACATTTTTATATTACATCGCAATTATTTCTGTTCGTCATAGATATGTTATTGTAACAGCTGTTGTTATAAATATTGATCATGTTTGATAGACATAGGTAAGAACTAGACTAAGGTTCTTTAACTTTGTTTTCCACGATGTGGAGATCATCCTGCTAGTTTTGAATTGACTTTCATTGGCGAATTACTTCGTGGCGAGTGATATTTACAGAAATTAACCCCATACCAATGAGAAAATATCAATAATTACATTCCTGCCAGGAAACTTGCAATGAAGATCAATTATATATCCTGCCCCAGATTAAATGTTTTTCGGATTTACTTACGATGTATAGTCAGTATATTCAATTTTAATCTTCCTAAACACTAGGTAGATTCTGTACTTCAAAACACGCACATGCGCGCGCGCACACACATCGCACACACGTATATATACATAGATACATACATACATACCTACATGCACACACACTTACACACATTCACACATATATGCATACATATGTGTATATATGTGTGTATATATGTATATATATATATGTGTGTGTGTGTGTGTGTGTGTGTGTGTGTGTATCTTTTTAATCTTTTTTTCTTTTTACTTATTTCTCTCATTTGACTGCGGCCATGCTAGGGTACCACCTTGAAGGGTTTTAGTCGAAGGAAGAGACCCCAGGGCATTTTTTAAGGCCTAGTACTTATTCCATCGGTAACTTTTGCCGATTGACTATGTTACGGGGACGTAAGCACACGAACAGCGGTTGTCAAGTGGTGGTGACGGACAAACAAATACACGAAGACATACACACATAGGCACACACACACACACACACACATGATGAGCTTCTGTCAGTTTACATCTACCCAATCCATTCACAAGGCTTTGGGCGGCCTGAGGCCATAGTAGATGATGCTTGCTCAATATATATATTTATGTGTGCGTGTCTGTGTGTATGATTGTCTCCCCACCATCGCTTCACAACCAATGATGGTATGATTACGTCCTCGTATCTAGCGGTTCGACATGAAAACCGATAGAATAAGTAGTAAACTTACAAAGAACAAGTCCTGAGGTCGATTTCTTCCACTAAAAAAAGCTCTTTAAGGCAGTGCTCCAGTATGGCCGCAATCAAATGACTGTGACACGTCAAAGAAGAATAAAGAATACACACAAACTATGATGAAAAAAGGAGCTCAGCCAACATATTTCCATGAGCCGCATATTAAGGGTCAAAGAGCTGCATGTGTCTCGCGAGCCGCAGTTTGGCCACTCCTGGCTTATAATGTATCAGGTAAAATTACCCCTTAGACGGGGAAGAAATTAGGTGAATACGCTTGGAAAATTGAGCCCATTGTTCACCTTAGACAGGACAGCTGTCATAAAACACCAAGGGAACCTGTCAAGTTTCAGAATTCCAAATAAGAAGCTTATAAGCAGACTAAACCAGTGATCCAATATGAATCATCTTGTAGCAGGTCTTACATATTTGAAAATGCTACGTTATATACTACGTATCCTGGATATAATGTACAGTCACTTGACTGCTGAAGATTCTTTGAAGAATGACTTCAACATCGAATCTAGAGATATAAGCAATTCATCACTTCTTCTATCACTTCTTCAAAGAACGGTTCTCCTCAGGAATAGCGGCATATTATCTACACCAAGGCTAATCCAACCCACGCGTCTGCATTTTTCTTGCCACTTTTATAGTTTTCCGCCTATCAGAAAGATAAAATACAAGGGCACTCAAATACATATTCAGACGCATATACGCACAGAAACACACACAGACGCAAATGCACACATACATACAAACACACACTCCCAAAGACAGTCACACACACACGTGCAAATACACAGACACACAGACATGCATACACACACACACACACACACACACACGTTTTTTTTTTTAATCTTTCTACCTAGAGAAAGTTAACTCATATTCATAACTGAAATCTAGCTAATGGCGACTGACCTCTACGTAGGCAAAAATTGACCTATCTATTTTCGCCGACTCCTTCACATCTCGGGATACCTAGCTTTTGACAAGTATGCAGGCTTCTACAGATAGTTTATACACACCTATATATATATATATATGTGTGTGTGTGTGTGTGTGTGTGTGTGTGTGTGTGTGTGTCTGTATATTTATATATTACTGTGAATGTATACATATACCTAGATGTATACATACATATATACATGCATATATGCATATAAACATTTGATGGTGTTTAAGTGTTTACAGGTGTACATCTGACATTTACACATCTATTGCACGTATATATACATGCTAAATTTATGCATATCGAATTTCCCTCAGGAGAACTGCTTAGTGTGGATGTCTATGCAGATATATAAAACATACATATCATCATACATACACATTTATATATACACAAACACACTCGCATACACATACACATACTCGCAGACACACACTCACAGATACACACACACACACACACACACACACACACACATTAAGACGGTATGATTTATGTTAGATTGTTAGGGATGGTGGTACGTTTCAATAGCTGTGTTTATTGATAGAAAGTTCAGGAATTTTATATAAAAGGCGAGACAGAAATAGACGACCGGCCGTGTGAGTTGTTCCTGCGAGGAAAATTGGGATCTAAGAATATAAATGCACCTATATTTAATTTTCATATATAAATGTCAATTTAATAGGTAGGCATTGTGAAACTAATAGATATACGTATACACAGTAACACAAGGTCATATATATTACTTGCGTCGTTATGTGGCTGATTGCTTGTGCATGCATACACACACACACACACACACACACATACACACACAGATTATATATAAGTATATATGTGTATATATATGTGTGTGTGTATGTGCATGTATTTCTGTGTGAATGTGTTTATATGTATCTTTTATCTTTTTGTCTTCTAATTGTTGAAGTCATTAGACTGCGACCATGCTGCAGCACCGTCTCAAAGAAGTTTTAGTCGATTAAATCGACATCATTACGTTTTTGTTTTTTAAGCATGGTATTTATTCTTTCGGTTTATATATATGTATATATATATATAAATTTAGTAAATGGAGTAAAACGCATATGTTAACTGAATACTATGATTCGAAGATTACAAATTATTTCCATAGGAATAGGTGATGTTGATAAGAATGTAATCTTCTCTTCATGTCTTACGTTTAAGCTGGTTCCCATGCATTTCCTTGAAGAGAAGACTATATTCGTCTCAACATCACCTATTCCTATGGAAAGTATTATTTGTAATCTTCGAAACATATGTTGGAAATAAAAGTATTTAGTTAATATGTGCGTTTTACTCCATTTACTAAATTTATATATACTCAAGTACCCAAAATACTTGTAACTCCTGTTTATGAGGTAGAAACCTCATAAACAGGAGTTACACCACAGTCATTTTGTGATCTTTGCTATCCTGGTATCTATTAAACAATTTATTTTGTCCGAGTCAATTATTAACTAGGAGAAAATAAATACATATGATAAT
>NC_068986.1:87190084-87191625 GCF_001194135.2 Octopus bimaculoides | reverse complement strand
TGTATGTGTGTACATATACATATATATGCATATATATAATTTATATTATATATATATATATATATATATATATATATATACGATGCGCTTCTTTGAATTTCCGTCTACCAAATCCCACAATGCTTTTCATTGGTCCGAGGTTATAGTGGAAGACACTTGCCTAAGGTTCCACACAGTAAGGACGCACCTGGAGCCATGTTTTGCGAAGCGGACACATAGTTAAAGACGCTCTGTTAGCTTAAAGTTAACCCCATGTTCAAAAGCATTCCACCCATGACCATCCATCTATTTCAAGAATTATCTCTTCGATTTAAAGAAAGTAAAGTGAGATTCCATTGCTATTTCAAACTGCTCGAGCAAGTAGTATGCGTTTCCCCCTCATTTAGGATCACATACTAAAAAATGAGCATTCGCTTACGTACATAGCTCTCGTGATTTTTTCTAGCATTGTCTGTTTGTTTGTCTGTTTGTCTAACTGACTCTCTCTCTTTCTCTCTCTCTCTCTCTCTCTCTCTCTCTCTCTCTCACACACACACACACACACATCTCTTTATCACATACACATTTATTTAAACAAGCAATTTCTACCCAAAGTACATATAAGTACATTCCACTGTTATCTGGTATAAAAGCAGTTTTCTTTCTCATTACGTAATTTTTTTCTCTTGATGAATGACCGCTATCCGAAATGTTAAATCTTCTCCCTATTATTTCCTTAAAGCATGTAATTATTTGCCTTGTATCATTGTTTATTTTTGTTTAGATATTTTTCACCAAGAAATTATTTGGATAATTTTATATATAGGTACATACACAGTTTCATTATTTACATTATTTATTTTATTTACATTTGACGGATATTTATCCTCATCTTGTTTGGTGTTAACAAGACGAGGATAAATATCCGTCATATGTAAATAATGTATATAATGTACATAATTCCTCATGTCTTAAATAGAGAACTATACAGTTTCATACACTAATGATTTAAATAAAGGAAGGTATATTACTGGTACTAAAGTTATCAACTCCTAAATCAAGAAAGCAAAGCAGGTATCAGACGATGTATCAAATATCAAATTAGAATATCTACTGTTATTCTCACCCACACATTAATGGAACCAATGTAACTCACCTGTAAACACACCTTCACTCATGTATTTTGCACACGCGTACACATTACACACATACACATACATGATTCTTAAGAAACCAAATCTACCACGAATCACACTCCACTGACGAAAGCACACACACACTGACAGAGAGACATATATATATATATATATATATATATATGAACCCCCAACCCCTAACTCTCTCACGTTATATGTATATATATAAGGTGAGACACACATAAGAAGGAAGGAAACAAAGGACCACTGATGATGTCACAGAAGTGTGACGAAAGAACTCTGGCCGAAATAAGATTAAGATTAATGTAATATAAAGCTGAAGCAAATTAACACCAAATATACAGTGCGTGTGTTTTTATTGGCTAAACTGGCAATATGACCATCCCCAAGTACAACAATATATAT
>NC_068986.1:87187014-87189774 GCF_001194135.2 Octopus bimaculoides | reverse complement strand
TACTAATATATACTTTTGTTATTTACACCACCTGTCCTCGTCTGTTGTTATTTTTTGTATATTCTCCTATATATATATATATATATATATATATATGTGTGTGTGTGTGTGTGTGTGTGTGTGTGTGTATGCATGTATATATACATATGTATGTATATATGCATGCATGTATGGATACACGTACGAATATGAAATACAAATACGGGCATCGCACTTTCACTCACATGAAATCCAGGAGAAACACTTAGAAATAAGGTTAAGAAAAACATTGTGATAGTGCTCCAGCTTGGCTAGTACCAATCGTTACTGGAAATAAGAAGCGAATTAAATAATTACACCACACAGAAACGCACACACATATATTGCTACATACACACACACACGTGTGAATGTATGTACATATATATATGTATGTATATTCAAGCATATGTATATGCAACTTTCAACAATTACACCAAACACAAACTTATCGCAAGCTAGCGCACACACATGCATTCACATGGATATATATTCGCATATACATACACACATATACACACGCAAACACACACACACACACACGCACACACACACACACACACACAGATACAAAAAAACACATATATATATATATAGGACCTTGAGGGGAGAAGCGTTTTTAATTACACTTTTCTAACAAACATTCCGCTATCAGAATCAGATTTTTGTTCTCACAAAGCACCGTTACCACCCATCCTACTTTCGTTCGCCCTGTTGGCTGCAATCACAGCCATATTATAGTCTCTTAAAGGGTTGCCCTTTTCTTCTATCTCACGGATTACCTCTTTTAGTTTTTTAATTAGCCCTAAAGCATTAATAATAGAATATTTTTTGCTATTGTTCTTTGTTTTCGTGTTACTGTTGTTTTTATTTTCTGTTACTTTGTTGCTGTTGCATTTCGGTTTTCATTATGCTGCTGTAGATTTTAGAAAATTACTTGTACATACACTCACACAAATCACTCACATATACATGCAGTGATGTATACACCAACACAGGAACACGCAATGTTATCCTACGTTCATATAGATTCACATACATAAATACATACAATGAGAACATAATCCTCTCACATTTACACATGTGCTCACACATACACAAACAAAAGTATTCATACATTTTTACCTATACAAATATGTAATTTTTGATATCAGCGAATAAAATGTGTGTGCTTGCGTATAAACATGCAATAACACCCCCACACATACACACATAAACACACACGTGTGTGTGTGTGTCTGCGTATTGTCAGCTTGCCTCTTGATGACGGTTGCTAGAAACCCTGCAGGACTAAAAAAAAAAAGACCTGTTAAAAGGATGGATGAACCTATTGTAGGTTCAAAAACTATCAAGTAAGAGCACAAACCCTCGGAAATTACTTGTTGGAGCCCTACGTACTGGAAGACCACTGGGAGTTAGGCACTGACGTGAAATTGTTGACTACCTGGTCTTTTAAGTCGCCATGACTTGTTGGACTCAAGCTCGAATACATCTTATAGGTTACATCATAAAGACACGTAATTTCAGTGACATTAGCACTATTCTCACTGAAGCAGAAGAATATATTAAATCGTATCAGTAGTCATTTTTTTTTAGCAAGGTCTCTGGATCAACCAATTGAATGGAAGTGTAAACTATAGAAGCTACAATTTCGTTGATAGACTGACTTTCAGTAATAGAAATCAATAAACTTAAGCATTAACAGTCATTTTAGGAGCATCACTAACAACATGGTACAGACACCATAGAATAAAACACTGAGCCGTAGATGCCATGTTTGAAATGATCTAAAAAAATATAAATAAAGCTATAAATTTAATGCTATAAACATAGATGAAATATTATGTGCTAGTGAGACTTCTCTTTTTTCTTTGAGCGATGTGAGAACAAAAGGAAACAACTTTTAAATATTTGTTCTTGTGTCAGTAATAAAAATTCATTCAGTTACAAAATATGAATATTTTGTAAATTTAAATACAACTTGGGGTGGGAAATGCAATTTATGCCATAAAATGACAGTTCAAGGAACTATTAGACACTGATTTTAATGGCCGAAGAACGAGCATTTACGAATGCGTTACTGACTTGCGAAAATATAACATGCCATAGAGGTCTCTTGTCCTCAAGAAAGCATTAGATAGTGTCGGGAAGATGAACCTCTAAACTAAGCCAGATGTATACGGCCTTCATCCAACTCTCATATCTGAGAATACAACATCACAGGTCCTACACTGATGGGTTCCTTTGCAAGCCGTTCACTATGAACGCTGTTGCAACATAAGCTTCATTCATATTCTTTTCCCTCTTTCTTCATCCGTGTCATGTCACATTTAATAGACCCGTTGCTATGCACAAGGAACTACACTTGCAAACCAGACACCTCATGTAAAGCCTGTACAACATCCATAAGCAGAAATACCGAAAAATTTCAAAGTTAAGTTAGGACAATTTAATTTCTTTTAATAGCCCCAACGTTCTATCACTGTTCAGGCCTAGGAAACAACCTCATATCACAGCCTCAGCCTTGTACAATATAAACCCAACACATTCAAAATCGCAGTAATTTCTAGATCACAGAAATCGTTGATATTATTTTCTATTCTAGGCATGGTTCCGAGTTCAGTCCCACTGCGTGGCACCTTGGGCAAGTGTCTTCTACTATAGCCTCGGGCCGACCAAAGCCTTGTGAGGGGATTTAGTAGACGGAAACTGAAAGAAGGCCGTCGTAAATATGTATATATA
>NC_068986.1:87183719-87186864 GCF_001194135.2 Octopus bimaculoides | reverse complement strand
TATATATATATATATATATATGTATATGTAAGTGTGTATTTATGTTTGTGCGTCTGTGTTTGTCCCCCTAACATCGCTTGAGAACGGATGCTGGTGTGTTTACGTCCCCGTAACCTAGAGGTTCGGTAAAAGAGACCGATAGAATAAGTACTTGGCTTACAAAGAATAAGTCCTTGGGTCGATTTGCTCGACTAAAGGCGGTGCTCCAGTATGGCCATAGTCAAGTGACTGAAACAAGTAAAAGAGTAAAGTGCATATAGATATATATGGTGGGTGGTTTATGAAGTGTTTGTAAATACGCCTACCATTCTAATTAATATATTCATTATATATCTTACGAGTGCAGTTAGATATACGACGACTGTGTTATGTGTTCGAGCTCCGACTTCAGATATTAGATTTCTGTAACCGAATGAGCCAATATGGTTAGACACCAAAATGCACTTCAAAAATCCAACACTGAGTTTCAAATAACTGGTATAGTGAAACGTACATAGGAACAAATTTTTTATACTAGTGTTCATGATAATTTTCCACTATATTTATCATATACATGTATATATAATGCATTTTTGTAAGCATACATATATCTATATGCAAATGAGCATGTAAAAATGTGCATGTGTATTGTGTATGGCTGCGTGTGTGTGTGTGTGTGTGTGTTTGTGTGTGTGTGTGTGTGTGTGTGTGTGTGTGTGTGTGTGTGTGTGTGTGTGTGTGTGTGTGTGTGTGTGTCTGCTCGTTTATTCATATATTTGGGTATTTACATTATTACCTATTTCCTTAGCGGACAGTGTATACATAGATTTGATTTTTATTGGGAGTGAAAGTCTTCCATATAATATATGTCATTCATATATGTGTCTGTATGTGCCGGGATCTGTGTATGCACGTATAAGTATATGTATTTCTGTGTGTGAATATTGGCTTCTGTGTCCGTGAGTGCGCTAAATTTGTGTGGGTGTATGAATAAAAATATGTTTAACAAGGGACCCCAGGCATGTAGCATAAACAAACAAATATCGAATAAACATGAAATAAGTATCAAATTGCATGATTATCTGAAATACCTCACATTTCATTAACACTGATATAGTCTGCAAGAAAACCGAGTATGACATATGTTAGTTAAATTGTGAGCTTTCTATTTAAAACACACACATACAAATTCGAACTCTTGTACACCAAAGAAAAGTTGTTTTGTTCTTTGTTATGTCTTTGGAATCTGTCCTGAACATGTTATGATATATATTCTGTCATGTGAACAGGATAAAGTATTTCGTTCTTCGAATTTGTAACAAGAGAGGATTTTTTTTAGCTTAGTCTTAATGTAATCTTCTACTTCTGAAAATATTAAGTCTGTGATTCTTAGCGGGGAACTGAGCGTCTCCTCGTTCCATATTCATAGCTAAAATAGGGGATAAATGAGAATCAAGACCTTGTATTAGGGACAGGGCATAATGCGATCTACAAGAAAAGTTTCTACCCCAGGAATGTGAAACACTTTCTGCTTTTCAGACTGGACTGAAAAATAAACTAGATATCGCGGGCCAAATAGGAACAATTGTCTTTCAAAAACCTCATCGTGATATAGGCCAAAGTCAATAAATAAAGAGATCAATGCATATTATAAGATCTTTATTAAACCTAAATACTTCAGGTTTTGCTTCTTGGACTGCGGCCATGATGACGGACCGTTTTGAAGGGTTTAGGGGAATAAATCAACCTCAGGACTTATATATTTTTAAGTTAGGTACTCATTTTATTGGTCACGTTTTAAGAAGATACATATGCAAACACATACACACGCACACATACACACACATATACACACGCACACAAACAGACACACATTCGCACATTCATATATACCCATATGGATGGTCTAAAGACTCTTTCCTTCCGTATGTCTGACATCCCTTTTGTAAGTGGTTATTCCATCTGTTAGAAATGGATAGAGAGCGTAGACTAAATTCTATAACATTGACTTGGTCACATATTGCTCAAGAGAAAGCTAAACTGTAATGACTGAAATGTCTTGGATCAGTGAGGCATTGTCAGTGATGAAATGGAGGAGAAAGCAACAACAACAACAACAACAACAACAACACCGCCACCGCTACCACCACCACCAACAACAAAAAAATAACTATCAGAGATTAACACTTGAGATAAGTTAAATCTCTTTTTACGTGACCCCGCGACTTTTGAATATGTAACATTTGATGGCTTGATATTCACAAATATAAAGGTGGCGAACTGGCAGAATCTTTAGAAGCCACTGAACAAAATACTTAGAGGCGTTTCGTCCGTCTGCACATTCTGAGTTCAAATTCTCCCGAAGTCGACTTTGTATTTCATCCTTTCGGAATCGATAACATAGGTACTAATTCTGCACTGGGGGTCAATGCAACCGACGAGCCCACCACGAAATTCCTGGCCTTGTTCCAAAATCTGAAACCATTATCATTATTAGTATTATTATTATTAATGAGTGAGGGAGCAGTGCGTGCAATCAAAGTGACACTGGGGTAAAATATAAGAAGCCCAGTATATCCATCATGACTACAAGCCTGATAAGGGTACACCAGGCACAGCCATATGTGCGCGACATGTTGTTTTCGTATCAAGATAAACAGCGCATGACGTTACAGGTGCTGGCCTAGTCAGCACATCCCGCTCAAATGGTCCGTGAATAAGGGTTGTTTAAGGATGTGAATTATACAAACACCAAAAATTCCCCTCAGCACATGGCTATGATGTTCCCCCACTACTTCTGCTTGTGATCAGAGATGCACATGTCGTCAGCCACCAAAGGACATGCTCAACTGGTTAAGGTCAAACAACTGACAAGCAAATCTGTGGTATTAAGCAGAATATTTGCTGTAGCCCATCTTTTATACCAAGACAAAACAATGTACATGATAACACTTCCAATCAATTAAGATCAGAAACCATGAGAGCCACTGCCTGGTACTGCATTCGGGCATTTATTATTATTATTATTATTATTATTGTTCAGTAGTTTTATTTTTATAACGTGCTTTCACTTCACTACCGAGCGCAGCTCTGTGCGCCTTGGGTATGTGCTGTGGTTTGCTGTGGTGCTCTTATGTTTACTGTATTGAAAGTGTTTTGCGTAGAA
>NC_068986.1:87178994-87181494 GCF_001194135.2 Octopus bimaculoides | reverse complement strand
CCCAATGGCATACTCAGATGTTGAAAAAAATTGATAATATGGCCCTGGAAGGGATCCTTATGTATTTCTAATATATTTTATTTGAAAAACCAAGCGAAATAACCCATTCGCCCCTTATATATAGCCAAGGGAAATAACCATTTCATTTTCCTAAATTATTTGGTACAAATGAAATTGAGCATGCTTATATCTTAGTATTTGAATTCTTAGAATTATTTTCGCAATTAAATAAGTAAATAGCATTTTCCTAAACAATAGATCCACTTATTTCGATTAGTGATTTATTCCCAGATATACGAACACTAGCGCCTGTGAGGGTAATATTCTTTTGGAACGCACAAAAGCCCTTTTCAGAGTTATTTACTTGAATTGTTATTATCTCATATCTGATTAGCTTGTTATTACGTAACATGCTTCACGATTTAAGTATACATATCTTATTAGTATTTCCTCCTATGTTCTATATACTCTGGGAACGCATTAAAGCCCATTTCGGGAGCTACTGTATTTGAATTCTTACTATCGGGTAACTAATTTCATGTTATTACATAACTGACTTCAGAATTTGGGTATTCATAACTTATTGGGAATTTCTAAAAACAAGATCCTATGTAAGACAATTCGGTATTCTCTATAAATACACAGAAAACGTTTTAAGGGCTAATAATTTGTACTGTTATTGGATTGGCGAAACAATTATGAGAACGGAACCACGGGATACGCCCCGCTTTACCTGGAACCACCGGGTACGTCAGCTAGTATATATGATAATACCCCTTTCGGTCATGACTGACCGTGGGATTGCATCTAGAATGTTACCCTCCCAGGCACAAGTCCGGGCAAGGTTGTTTATGGAAGACATACCAGCCTCCCTTCTCCCCGCCACCAAAAAAAAAAAAAAAGCGAAGAACAAACACATCAAGAAAAAATAACAACGCGAGCACGTGATACATGCAAATTAATAGCACACGCTAAAGGGAAGAAAGAAAGGCAGGTTTACGCTTCGAGCAAAGCTGTTCGTCAGAAGCAGGAGGCGGGGCAAAGTCCAAGAGAAAAGGAAGATGGAGGAAAAAGTCGCTAACGATCTATATATGGTTACATGTGTCTGTGTGTGTGTTTGTGTGTGAGTGTGTGTGTGTGTGTGTGCATGTGTGCGTTTGTGTGTTTGTACATATTTCTATATGCTTATATAGAAGTACTTTTATGCACACGCACACACACACATATATATATACATACATAAGTCTATACGTACATGCAAACTTACATTCGTACATAGTGTTTACTCAGGATCAACTATGACAATGGATTTTACCCAACTCTCTCATGTTTGGTTACTTCTTGACATGTCTGTCTTGCAATTCTCTGCTGCGTCATTCTAAACACGTGACTGTATCTCTGATGAGATGTTTTATCTGCGAGGTACGCACACTCTCGAATAACTTTACTCCAAAGACCCTTCTGGGGAAACTCAACCTCGGCTAACCCTTTCTCAGGGGAAATGCTGAAGATTGCTGTGCCAGTGCCTGAAATTCTAGCTTCCAATTCAACTTCGTGTTTTCTACCAGTCGTGAATAAAGCACCAAATACATTCTTCGACTTAAATCAATGATGTTCAGCCAACATACAAAGTGCCTTGGAAACCTTTCTTGAGTGGTGCAATGTCTCAGTCTTCCAATGCTGTTTTACAGCACACGGCAGCGAACTTATTCAGTTTTTACTTGAGATCACATTCAAATGAGCTGCACCATGTCATCTGTGAATATCAACCGTTCGATCATATACACACCGACTGTGATATATAGCAATACAGTATATAAAAATTATGAAGAGGAGAGATGATAATACCTATCCCATACGAAGTCTAACACCCACTAGATATCTTTCGTCGTACAACCATAAACCCGATGAGAAAAACCTGAGTGTTAGTAGAGGAACTTCCCGGAAAGAAGAAGTTGCCCTTTAATCTTAAACTCCCACTAAAATCCTCCTGAGCAGTTACTGTGGCACCCGATGTCAACAAATCAAGCATACATTGCTCGGCAGAACTGTTGCATTTTCTCGATGGCCAACTGTAGAATGAATATCAAGTCGGTTATGCTGCGCCCAGAACGGAAGCCAGATGATCTCGAGCTCGACAATTATCTTACATTTCTTTTCCAGACATAAAAGCGTAGGGGAGACTCACCAGGAATATTCCTTTATAAATGGAGCACTCTCTTGTGTCCCTTTTTAAAACAAAAAGTGATTATTAATCCGAATTTTCGTTGCTTTGCTGTCTTACCAGAGGTTCAAGTCAGCTGCCATACATTAGTCAACCGAAGGTGTTTCGCATCTCAAGTCGAATATCATTCTTCTCAACACTTTAATCGCCCATATGATATCAGCGTCAACCAGATTATTCTATTTTGACTGTATGTAGAAGATCAGCAAATTATTCTCTCCACCTCTCAAGAAAGTATGCGTGTGTGTATGTAAGTATGTATATATATATATATAT
>NC_068986.1:87175405-87178551 GCF_001194135.2 Octopus bimaculoides | reverse complement strand
CATGTATTCATATATTCCTGAAATCTCTTCAAATATTTTGAAGTATCCTGAAATATATATTAAAAAAATACGTAAAACGTCATTAGGTGCATGACATATCCAGAACAATCATCTATTGAGCAAAACATAAAAATATCTGCAGTTGTACAAGCTATACAACGTAACTACTACTACTACTACTACCACCACCACCACCACCACCACCACCACCACTACTACTACTACTACTACTACTACTACTACAACTACTATTTGAAGTGCGACAATATCAACAAGAGAGGAAGCACACCTGTGTCAAAGAATACATGTTAAAACCTATTCATCTGACAATGACACAACGAATATGTATGGGAGACATAAGCATATGGATATATATACACATGCACAAACCACACACACGCGTGCACAGACACAGACACACACACATTTACACGCACATATTGGCACGCACGTGTGCACACACATCGCGCGCGCGCACGCACACACACATACATGCAATACAATGATACCAACACTTGATTGGTTCTTAACCATAGCGCTTTACCATAAAGCTAGACTTCTATTCATATATGCAGACAATGGAATGCAACATTGTGATTATTACCATTATTGTTATTATTATTACTATCAATATTATTGGTTTTATTATTATTATTACTCAGCAGTAGTTTTATTTTTATAACGTGCTTTTATAACGTGCTTTTATTATTATTATTATTATTATTATTATTATTATTATTAAGAATGTTATTATTATTACAATCATTATTATTAGTTTTGATATTATTATTATTGGTTTTACTTTTATCATTGTTGTTGTTATTATTATTATTATTATTATTATTATTATCATTATTATTATTGTTGTTGTTGTTACTATAATCATTGCTGCTTCTTCCCTTAATGGACAAAGACGCAAAAAAGATGTATTATTTAACTGAATGGGGTATAGCAGGAGAAAGTGAACGATGGTAATTACGAGTTAAAATTCAATACTCGTTACATTGTAATTATAAAACATCATACTAGAGCAGTTTATGCTGGATTATATTTGAGGAATATATTTATTTATTTATTTATTTTTCTTTCCATTTCGTTTTTCGTTATGTTTCTTCATTTTTGTTTTTTTTTACAAGTATTTTCTGGCAACCATCAAACGTGCGAAAATTCCACGTAGATTTCGTGTTAAAATATAATACTTTAGATGTGATATCTTCGTGGAGAAACGGTAGTTCCAAACCCAACCTTCCCTTGCACTTTCGCTAACACCAAAAGACACACATTCACGTGCACGTTGGTCATATGCATCCACACGCATACGTACACGTTTATGCGTATTTGGACAGATACATACATACATACATACATACATACATACATACATACATACACAGATACACGTATGGATGTACGTATATTTATGTATATACGTGTACATTATATGCTGCACACTAATACGAAAATCGCACACACATTGTAATTTGCATACGTAATTTACATATTAATTTGCATACACGTACACAGAGTTCTATGCATGCACACACGCAGGTGTATAAATGTTAATTTATACATTGAAAACATACAGCAATTTCCATACACACACGAACTTAAATTTCCACAGAAACGTCTATGTGAATATGTGTTATTTGTGTGTGTGTACGTATGTATGTATATATATACACACACACACACACACACACATATATATATATATATATATATATATATATATATATATATATATATATATATATATATATATATATATATATATATATATATGCGCCTTAGATCTTCTGCAAATTAAACGCATATATATGCGCAAACCATGCATTATGTATATAATACACACATCCACGAATTAACATTCCCCCATATATGTATGTATGTACATATATATGAGAATATATATATGCATATGTATGTGTATGCATATACGTCTGAGTATGTATGTGTATATATCTTATATATATACACGTACAGAGGTACACACACACGTATGTATATAAACGCACATATATGCATATGGTTATATATTAAGGTACAACCATGCATTACATTCGGTCGTATTCATATATTCAACACATGGTATTAGCAAATTTCACTCATAATAAATTCTTTACAAGCACATAGAGCGGGAGTGAGAAACATCAGGTGAATGTGAAAGAAATAAAAGAATAAAGAAGAGTCAGAGAAAGATTGAGAGAGAAAATGAGTGATAGAGAGATTGATAGAAAGATGCACAGATAGAGAGATAGATAGATAGAGTGAGAGAGAGAAGGAAAGAGAGAGTGAGAGAGAAATGAACTGTATGGCTAAAAATATCTGCAGAGGTTAAAGGTACAGAAACGGCATAGGTGTATGTATATGATTGTGATGGGTAAATGTGAGCAAGGGTTAATTAGCAGAGGACAAGTGACTGAATGTATATATGTTTTGTGTGTGTCTTTGTATGTAGGAGTGAGTATGTGTCTGAGTGTGTGTGTGTATGTATGTGTGCGTACGTGTGTATATGTATGTGTGTGAGTGTTTGTGTACACGCGCGCGTTATACATGGGTACACGCAGAACTGCGAGAACCCAAACTACAAGGCATCTATCTATTTATTCTTAATATTTGAAGCAGATTCGAACGTGAACATGATGACCGCTGATGTCACTCACTATCGGAGAAAACCTCCTTTAAAGTAATACCTCTTTGCAACTCGTGGGATTCGCCGGTGTAAGCTGACTTCGAGATGCTGTGATGTTTCGACCTCGTTTTGCATCTCTTCAGCCGATGCTACCTCCGACCCATGAATCTCATTATAGTACGAGCTCTTGTTTATTAGAATCAGCAAAGAACATATTTGGGTTGAGTGCAAATGTCTACCGAACGGATAATTATTCAATGGGTGCAAAAGAACGGCGAACATATTTATAAACTATTTAACTCCTTAGGCGAAGGAGTGGCTGTGTGGTAAGTAGCTTGCTTACCAACCACATGGTTCCGGGTTCAGTCCCACTGCGTGGCACTTTGGGCAAGTGTCTTCTACTATAGCCTTGGGCCGACCAAAGCCTTGTGAGTGGATTTGGTAGACGGAAACTGAAAGAAGCCCGTCGTATATATATATATATATATATATATATATATATATATATATATAT
>NC_068986.1:87173456-87175381 GCF_001194135.2 Octopus bimaculoides | reverse complement strand
TCTTCCGATCTGAAATCAATGTTTAAATATGTATGTATGTATGTATGTGTGTTTGTGTGACTGTGTCTGTCCCTCCATCGCTTGACAACCGATGCTGGTGTGTTTTCATCCACGTAACTTAGCGGTTCGGCAAAAAGAGACCGATAGAATAAATACTAGGCTGACAAAGAATAAGTCCTGGGGTCGATTTGCTCGACTAAAGTCGGTGCTCCAGCATGGCCGCAGTCAAATGACTGAAACAAGTAAAAGAGAGTAAAAAAGAGAATGCCATGGATCATTTAAAGGCCTTTATTTTGAACCCTGAAGTTGTACACACTATAATGTTTATTATTGAAAGAGACTCATTCTTAGTCAAATGCTACCCTGGTGGGCTTTGCCTTTTATCATTGCGGGGTTGATAACATAAGAACAAATTAAACGCCAAGTTCGATGTAAACGACTAGCTCATTACTTGTGCCAAAAATGTATCTGTTGAATATGGAAATAATTAGCACACAAAACACAGTCATCCTGTTCTTAGCATCTTTGAGACATGTGGTTGCTTTCTCATCAACCGTTAATGTTATACTAGGAACGAAGAGCAAGTAGAGAGCTGTTTCATTTGCGTTGCAAATTTATTCTAGACTAGGGTTTTCATCAGATGTAAATCTTCACAATCACAAGATTTTTCCCCACAGATTTATATTTTTTAAACCATAGTACTTCTTAAATTTCTACAGTCTGTTTCATGATCCACAGTCCACTAAGTGGCTGACGTTTAGTGTTTTTGAACACGAACTCAATGAGCGTACGATCAATATCTTCATTGTTTTACCCTCTGCAATGTTTTCCAATTTATCATTAGTTACTCGTCATCCCTATCACAGCAAAACTTCAGCAACCCGCTTCTGTTCCCACACCGTAATCTTCTGAAAGATGCGGCACAGACACATCAAGATCCAGCTTCTGCAGTAACACTATAATCTGTGCTATAGGCAAAGACAAATGCTTCCTTTTCTGCTTCTCACTGTTACCCATAGAGAAATCTGCAGATCTTTTTGGCATTTTCACACTCCACAAAGTAACAAAATCACAGGGAACGAAAAGAATATTAGTTGAACAGCAGAGGCAAATCTGCCTGGAAGAAGCATTGAAACACAAGTGACGCGGGTTGAGTGTAGATCACATCTATCTATGTTCGGCGCCAGCTGCTTGCCGTACGCTGAGTGTGTGTCGAATCTAGTCATGTTTGTCACCAAACACCAGCTTTGGTGTGCAGAAGACCTCGATGAATAACATTCTCGGTCTTCAGACGCTTTCGGCTTTCCGCTCTTCAGATTAGAGATTGAGATTGTGTACTTGCATCAGCAATTTGAAAACATTCAGTTGAAACAGGTTTAAGGTCGACTGCTACCATTATAACAATTCTTTAAATGCAGTTGAGTAGACAATATAGTGAAAGCCTTCTTTATTTCGTTTCAACAAGTGAATAGAGTTACAGTTGTTCATTTACAATCTGACAGCTGGATTTATATGAGCGTTTCACAAATTTTGAATTTAACATCGAATGGACCGATTTAAACTTAAATGAAATTTATGTGGCTTCGTGCATATTTCCCTCACAAAAAGTCAATAATAGAGGCGGAAATATGTGTCTAGGCATATTGTCATTTAAATAATGATAGAAGGTCAACAGCCAGTCATTAAGTGCTATTGCACGAATACAATATGGATTATGAATATCGTTACATACACTCACACACTCACACACACACACACACACACACACACCCATACACACACTCACACACACGTACATACATTCATAGATGCATACATATGTATAAGCATGCACAAATATATATACATGTATATTTTCATATATATACATATATATAGATATATACATATATATGAATATATATGTATACATATATGTAAATATA
>NC_068986.1:87172427-87173393 GCF_001194135.2 Octopus bimaculoides | reverse complement strand
TATATATATATATGTATATATGTGTGTGTATATATATATATATGTATATATATGTATATATATGTATGTATATATATATATATATATATATATACACACGTCCTTATGTTTGGATGTGGAATGAATAATTATTATAGTAATTATTCTAGTAATAATTATTATCAGGCTGTCGACCTCAGGCTGCTTTGTGTATGTGTGTGCATTTCTGTGTGTGCGTGTTTGTGAGTGTGTTTGCGTGTGTGTGTATGAATGCCTACGCATAAAATTGCTCAGAATTTTACTTGCCTTCAGCTACTATTAACAATACTTCAGATTGGGAGAGGTGAGCGAACAGGATTGCTAAAAAAGAAATGAAATCACTTGATTCGATCCTTAACGTATACCGGTAAAATGCACCTCCATCATTCAATTTCCCAACGAAACAAAATTTAAAAAATGCTAGGAATACCTATGGGTAAATAAATATTCATATTTTACCACGCTTATTCCCATGAACGTTAGATGCCAACGGGAAAACGCTGCAACAAATCATCGCTATTTCATTAGCAAATTGGGAAGCTCTTGAACTGTTAATGGCTTAATACTATATATTTCAAAACTTAATTTAAAGACCTATTGAAGGAATATTTGGTTAAGGTATATAACTGATCAGAATGTTACCGTCGTTTTAGTGCCACTATTGCACTTTGCAACATTGACGGCTGTTCAGCTAAAGAATCGTAAGCGAAACCAACGGTAACATTCTGACCAGTTATATGGCATAACCAGTATTCAGCTGTTTGATCATATAAAAATATAACCGCTCTATTTCTTATATAGAGAGTGTCTTGTTATTGATTTACGGGCAACTGAGTATACATATATATAACTGTACAAATTAAATTCTTCGAACACTGTCTGAGACACCTGTACACGAGTACACCCATACACACACACACACACACACACACACACACACACACACAC
>NC_068986.1:87170132-87172417 GCF_001194135.2 Octopus bimaculoides | reverse complement strand
TATATATATATATATATATATATACATCTACATATGCAGGTGAGTAACTATGTTTATGCATTTGTGTGTGTGTGTGTGTATGTGTGTGTGTGTTTCTGTATATATAGACATACAGATATATATATACATATGCGCTCGCGCGCAAACACACACACACAAACACACAGAAGGTTAGGCATAAGTTACGCACTATAAGAGTTAATTAATCATGTGTTAAATGTCTAATTTGTTCTGATATTTTCTTATTTGCAGAAACAATTTTGTCGCTGTAAAATGGGCGAAAAACTAACGTAGGATGAATGAGTTTTTATAGTGTTCATGTATGGAAAATCAGGTGCTGCTCTCACATCTGTTGCAGAGAAATCTAATAGGTGGAATCTTCACCGACCCCCAACTGATAAATCAACTGTTAGAGTCAACTTATGAGTTATAAAGAAACTGATAGCGTCGCTTACCACCCTCGAAGTGTCAAACCAAAAAATGCACCCGGTCCAACATCAACGGTGGTTGTTTTAGAAACTCTTACAAACAGCCCCACCAAAATTGACGCGGAGGTTACGTCAAGAGACAGATGCCAACCAAAGGTTAATTTTTGCGTATTCTCCACAGACATCACTTCCATTCTTACAAAGTTCATGTGGTGCTAGAATTGTACGGGGGCGACCTCGATCGCCGAAAAGAGTTTTGCGAGTGGTATTTGCGAAACTGCGATTGTTCCATGCTCTTCAGTGATGAGACCATGTTTAATTTAAGTGGGCAGGTCAATAGACATAACTGTTGCTATTGGGCTGATAATAGTCCTAGATGGATGCAAAATCGCAACGTACATTACATTGCTGCATTAGCAAAATGATCGAACATGTACTTTCAACAAAATGCAGCAGCACCACGTTTTAATTTGATTATGCGTGACTTTCTAAATTAACATTTATTTCCCTTACAAATGGATAGGTTGAACAGGCTCTGTTGAATGACCACCGCGGTCACCAGACCCCACATCCTTGGATTTTTATCTGTGGGACCACTTGAAATCAGTTGTTTATCAGACGCGCCCTAGAAATATCGTGGAACTTAAAGAATTGAAAACGAATGCAGTATAATAACTGAGCAACCTCTCCAACGTGTTCATGAATTATACAGGAAAAGGAAGAGGGGCATTTTGAACAGCACATATAACAATTAAATAACTGCAAATAAAATTTTCATATGTAATTATATTTTTGATAAGTTATCCCAATGGTGCGCGGCTTTTACCTCCCCTGTATATATATGAGAGTGGAGGCACAATAGCCCAGTGGTTAGGGCAGCGGACTCGCGGTATCGATTCCCAGACCGGGCGTTGTGCGTGTTTATTGAGCGAAAATACCTTAAACTCCACGAGGCTCCGACAAGGGATGGTGGCGAACCCTGCTGTACTCTTTCACCACAACTTTCTCTTACTCTTACTTACTGTTTCTGTTGTACTTGTAATTCAAAGGGTCAACCTTGTAACACTGTGTCACGCTGAATCTCCCCGAGAATTACGCTGAGGGTACACGTTTCTGTGGAGTACTCAGCCACTTGCACGTTAATTTCACGAGTAGGCTGTTCCGTTGATCGGATCAACTGGAACCTTCGATGTCGTAAGCGACGGAGTGCCAACATATATACGAGAAGAATATAAAATAGTAAACAGGAATGGCACGGCACGACGAGGGTCAACTGATGAGTCGCATTGATGGTTAATAACTGGATTTGGTGTTTGCTTATTTACAGTGTCCTGCCAACAATGGTGTTTTATTTCATCGAGAGTACTATGTTTGCACCTGAACATTTTCTGGCGCCTTACCTGTTAATGTGTAGTGATTCCCAATGAATCTTTATAACGCGTGGCGCGCGCGCTTGTGTGTAAACATGAGCTAGATAAGTTGTGAAACTCGAGGTAGATAAAGCTATATATGACAGCGAGTAGACAACTGGGATAAAATTCTCCTGGGGTGGAAAAAGTCGAATATATTTAAATGTAAACGACTAAACCAAACAGATGCACACATGCTTACATATACATACACTGGTACACACACGCAGACACACTCACTCGTAGATAATTATATATAAATTCATATATATTTGTATATGTATGCTTGTATAAACTTTATATGCATGTATATATACTTACTTGTATACGTACAAATATGTATGGCAGCATGCGTGTATGTGGATGCGTATGATTTATACAAATATGAATATGAACGTGCACACACACACACACACACACGCACATATGTATGCATATATGTATATAT
>NC_068986.1:87161780-87169894 GCF_001194135.2 Octopus bimaculoides | reverse complement strand
TATATATATATATATATGTCTGTGTGTATGTGTGTGTGTGTGTGCGTGTGCGTGCGTGTGCGTAGGTGCTTAAGTGAATGTTTATAAGTGTGCATGCATGGCCAGAATTTATTATTATTATTATTATTATTATTATCATTATTATTATTACTATTATTGGATAGGAACACATAGAAATAAATACAGAATCACACAACTAGCATTAAATAAATATCCACAACAAAACACACCTAGGGAAATGGAAGTAACATGGCTTTGCAGCGATTAAATCTCTTTGTCTAAGGTAACATGTCTCAAATCTTTATGTTGACCATATATCAAAACACACTATTGATATATTCGTTTACGGGTATAAATATGAGAGTATGCATTGTGTACACAATGTGTATGCTATATATACAGACATCAGCTGACACACGCCGGCAAATATATTTCTCACATTCAACTTTATTCATTGTCTGGTCGATATTTGTTTCAACTGACATAAATCATCTATTTACGTCGTTATGTATAAACACCATTGTGTGTATAAATGTGTGAATGTGTGTGTGTGTGTGTGTGTGTGTGTGTGTGTGAGTATGTGTGCCTCTGTGGGCGTGTGTACGAGAGCGCGTGTATGTATGCCTATATAGCTCAGTCGTTTACATAAACATACATTCTCATTTACACATAAGTTTTAAGTAAGTATGTGTGTATACGTATGTGCGTGTATATAATATATATATACATACATATATATACATACACAGACAAGCACAAAGACACAGAGACTGTAAACGTATATATATATATATATATGTGTGTGTGTGTGTGTGTGTGTATGTGTATATATATTTACATATATATATATATATATATATATATATATATATTACATATACATGTGTGTATATTGTATTTATATATGTTTATGAGTGTGATTACGGGTGTGAGTTTTGACCCCTAACAATATATATATGTGCTGTGTTTATAGGTAATGTTACAATGAAATCCATTCCACCTACACCTTTATAACTGACTCTGTGTTTGTGCTTTCTGCGTATGTATATGTACATACACACACACACACACACACATATATATATATATATATATATATACACACACACACACACACACACACACACATATATATATATACATATATATATATATATATATATATATATATATATATGCATATAGGTATGTATATATGTATATAAATATACGTGCAAAATATTATACACCCATATGTACTTATTTACAACAGTTGGTAGGATAGTAAATACGTATATAGAAAGAGTCTTGGATTTTAAAGCTATATACATAAATATGTCTGATTCAATGGCCATAATTGCGGGTGTATATATATGTGTGTGTGTGTAGTTACAAGGGAGATAGAAATAGAGAGATATAGAACGGGAGAACGAGAGAATGATTTTGCGTTGTGTGCATGTATGTGAATATGTGCTTACATTTGTGTGTGTGTGTGTGTGTGTGTGTGTGTGCGTGTGTGTGCGTGTGTGTGTGTGCGTGTGTGTGAGTAGATGACAACTAACATAAAGCCAGAGCAAGAAAATATTTGAAAGTGGAGAGACATCAATGTAAAGTAAGAGAAGAGAATTATAGAGATGTAGGGTGAGAGAGAGAGAGAGAGAGAGAAACGTAGATACATAGAGAAATAAATAGAGAGTGAGAAAGAGAGTGAAAGCAGCAGGAGACAAAGACACAGATAGATATACAGAAAGACAAAGAGAAAAAATCTGACAGTCTATGGCAGAGAATTAAATCAAAACTTATAGTAATTTATTTCTTAAGAACAAAGCACAATAAAAAAAAATATATATATATGGCTACAAATCATTATAAATTATAGGTGTTTGGAAACCAGTATTTATTTAAAATAGATAAAGAATAAAATAAAGAAATGGTCAGATAGATAGAAATAATAGAGCTGTCTTTGTTTGCTATGGAAACATAAATAGAATCTCAAATGAAATCAACATTAAAAATTATGCACTGCTTAAACAGAATCAAAAGCAATGCTGTGACTTTTAACAGCATTTATGGAAATTTTAGTTTTCAAACGTCTTCTTTGACTTATCTGGTGTATTAACCTATTTTATAGATTGTTGTGGTGTTTCTTTCTTTCTTTCGTGTTTCTTGTTTTTCGTTTGCGGCGTAAATTTTCTTGAAGTCTATTTTCTTGCTGTCTTTAGGTACGTTGCACCTAAGATTCCCCCCATGCCTCTAAATCACACAAAAAACACACCTACATGTATTTGTTCGTATACGTATAAGTATCTGTGCTCGTATATATATACATATATATATATATGTGTGTGTGTGTGTGTGTGTGTGTGTGTGTGTGTGTGTGTGTGTGTGTGTGTGTGTGTGTGTGTGTGTGTGTGTGTGTGTGTGTGTGTGTGTGTGTGTGTGTGTGTGTGTGTGTGTATATGCATATATATGTATGTGTACATGCATGCATATATGCATATTTGTAGGCCGAAACTACCAGTTTCCACATGTAAATGTAACAGGTTTCTTCAGTCATGGCTGACTGGGTTAAAATATTTATACTTTACTGCTAGTATTAGTTTCTGTTTCTGCTATTCATTACATATAACCCTACCGTTCTCTCTCTCTCTCTATATATATTTCTCTCTCTCTCTATATATATATATTTCTCTCTCTCTTTCTCTGAAACACACCCTTATATATATATACTTATACATCTATGCATGCAAATGCAATGCATATACATATTCATAAATGCATGTGAACATACATATTGATCTCGAAGCCATCATTACTTTTTCCTCTACTTCTACTGAAAAGTCCCCCCCCCCCGCAAAAAAAAACTTCTTTCGCTAATTTCAATCCTCCTGCACGCTTCACACAATTTTAAATCTATATTACTCTATACCTCTTTACCAGTGTATAGCTGTGTGGTGTGGTGTGCAGAAAATACATAGACACCTTTAATTTTCAAAATGTCTGATCTAAGCGTCTTAATATGTTTTCAGTGGTGTAAAATTTACAATGTAATTCTTCTTTTTCATTCCAGGTGCCATTATATTAAGCATTTGCGAAGAGTAACCATGCCACGCACAAAAAATTCAGGAAAACTGTCAAATTTTCAAAGAGGTCGTATTGTTGGGCAATCTGAGGCGGGTCTTAGCCAGCGAAAAATTGCCGAAAATCTTCAAATTCCTCTTGCTACTGTTAATAGAATTATAGTGCAATTCAAATGCTACGGAAAAGATTGAACAGATTCTTATCCCAGCCGACCTGGACCCTCGGAAAGGAAGCTTCGCTGTTTGAAGAGAATTGTGGAAAACGAACCCCGTTCGAAGGCTTCTGGCATTGCAAAACAGCTAGAAGTTAGTCCAAGAACGTGTGTTATATATCTGCATAAGCTTGGGTATTATGGACGAGCAGCTAGAAGAAAATCTCTCTTTAACTAACTAATATCAAAATATTTTGAAAATTAACGGTGTCTATTTACTTCCTGCATGTCTGTGTATATCTTTCAGGAAGTAGTCAGGTTCGATAATTTTCTAATATTTCTGTAATTAATTCTGTAATTATCATGCAATACCCACTATATTTTTCTTCTTTTCTTTATAATTTTAATCTCAATGTTTTCTTGTTTAAAAGGACTTCATTATTCACCGAGTATTGCTATATCTGTCTGCGTATATATTGGTCTCTACATCAGCAACTGCACCCGTTTGCATCTATTATGTGTGTACGTATGTGTGTGTGTGTGTGCGCGTGTGCGTGTACTCGCAAAGTATAAGGAGCTGGTCATGTTTTCACATCCACAAAACTTACATAAATTGAGGTACTAAGTCAACATATAACTCCATAAATACTACTCCATCTATAGGTGTTGAGCGCTACTTCTGTTTATTTGTTCATTCCCTTGTATGTATATGTGTTTGTGCGCGCGTATATGTGTGTGTATGTATGTATTTATATATATATAAATGTATATATACTAGACTACTCGTGATCCGTTGACTCACCAGCAAAGTCTGAGTTTCTTAGCAACGAAGTTTAATTCGTGTTTTTTTCTTCCTTTTCCATGTTATTTCGCATGCTTTGAACGAATGTGACATCGACATCACGCGTAAACGGCTCCTTTCCACAGAAAAGGAAGGATTTGGCTGCTATTTTTTGCATGCCCTGCTACCGTATAACATATTTCGGATCTTTTATAGCAAAAAGCTGTTACGTGGTAACAGGGCATGCTAGAAATAGCAGCCAAATATTTCGAGGTGAGATACGTTGAAAGCACTGAAAAGAATCCTATGGAAAAAGAAACTAATTCACACAGAGGTTACGAACGGGACTTTTATGAAATATTAACCGTACTTTTAAAATAATTTTCACTTTAAAGTATTTTGCCCGTCATAATGTGTCTAATGGAGAGTTAGAGTTCGTTCCCTTTCGGGGTTAAGTTATTTTCAGAGTATTTTCCCATTATGCACCGTTTTGGGTTTTTCTACCCCCAAAACCCCGTATATCTCAATAACTACTGGTCTAATTTACGTGAAACTTGTTTTATTCCGTTCGTATTCACATTTCAGGGGACCTCCTTATCTTTCAAGGTCTTCTCGCATTGTGCGATTGAACTTCATTTTTAATGTATTATATATATATATATATATATATATATATATATATATATATATGCGTGTGTGTGTGTGTGTGTGTATGTAGAATGGATTCTCATGTATATGTATGTGTGTGTGTGTGCATACATCAGCCTTTTTCAGTTTCAGTCTGCTAAATCCACTCACGAGGATTTGGTCGGCCGAGGCTATAGTAGAAGACACTTGCCCAATGTGCCACGCACTAGGACTGAACCCGGAACCATGAGGTCGAGAAGCAAGCTCCTTTATTTTATGAAATTGTCAATGAAAGACTTACATACAGGGGACAAAACAAAACAAAGCCAATAAACGGAATTAATTTATATAATGAAAGATGAAATGAAACCCTTTGGCCCCACCTCCGAGCGACTTCATTGAACCTGTTAATACAAACTTTTTTTGTTTTAACTAGTTTATAATGCCTTGTTCCTTTTCTTTTTAGCGACAGCTAATTACCATTTTTTTTAAGAATGTCTACATTATGTTTTTTTTAAATATCCTGAAAACGTACTTGTTTCGACATTGTGTTCAATGTCTTGACACACCACTTATAGACTTGATTTACCTCTTAGTTCTTCAATTCCGACGCATATTCAGGATCTGCCACTACAAAACGAATTTACTACACTCCTGATACATCCACTTTTAAAGCATTGTCATACAGTTCTTCGTTTTCTCCATTGTACAATATAATGTTTTTCAAGAGCAAGGGTGGGGAAATTTGGGGCTCCTGTGTGCTTGTGTTTGTCTTCAAGTCAAGTGGGGCATGGAGAAGGCTGGTGTCTGTAGGGGTGGTTGGGGTAAAGTGGGTGTGGGTTGGGGTCACCCTTCACCATTCACCACGTGTGTCCTCTTCCTGCTCTTCCTGCTCTTCTTTTCCACAATTTCACAGCTGGTATTTGATTCCTCCCCCTCAACACTGGTACCTGTCTTCTGTGGTTCCATCTCACTTATTTCTTCCTCTACAGGTAGTGTAGCACCAACCACTTTTTCCTACTGTCTCTCCTTGTCCTTTCTAGTGATGGAGGACACTCCGCTCTAATGTGGCCTTTCTGGCAACATTTAAAACATCGCGGAATCCTCCTTTCAACTCTGACCTTTAAAATCGTCTCTCCCACTGTGTTACTTTCGACCATTTTTTCGATGTCCTCCTCTGCGATTTGCACCACCATGTCAATGGTTTTTGTTCCTTCCAGTTCCTATGAGGTATTCTGGTGACCTGTAGGACCACCATCTTTTCCTCCATTCCAAGTAGTATAGCAGCCACCAGCCAGGCTACTACACCTCTGGGGGTATTTCTCCCACCCTAACCCTGGAAGCACGTCTCCCAAGGTAGAAGAAATACGGGTAGAAGAAATCCTTCATTCGTTTATAGTGGTGTTGCCGTGTGCAACCTGGCGGTAGCTAACCTTTCAAACTGTACCTCCATCCTTCCAAATTTTTTTACCTCTGGCAAGGTACGAAATCCCTTGTCAGACTGGTCTTAACACCTTTCTATCTGTACTGTGAACATATTCTCAGTTTTTCCAGTTGCCACCGAGTACGTCCTATAAACTACCGTTTTTCTGCTGTTTTCTTTAAGACTTCTTCGGTGTTGGGAACACCTTCACTTCTTTTCCTTCTCTTCTCAACATTCCCCTACACTTGCCCACATCCTCCAGCACTATGTCCTCGCCCTTTTCCTCTGTAGCTGCAGCATCACTTCCATCCTCCACAGCCCTCTCCACCTTCTTGAGGCACTCCACCACCACCACAACGTTTACTACAGAACAACTCAAACCCTCGGAGCTCCTCACCTGACGCACCCCAATCACACAGGAGTAAAAACGTCGCACCGCCTATCAAACACGTCTATCTCACTCAAATCCAACAAACAAATGAATCACGGTAAACTGGAAGCAAGCTTCTTACCACACAATCACCCCTGCATGTGTGTGCGTGTGTGCGTGTGTGTGTGTGTGTGTGTGTGTACGTGTGTGTACAGTAATATCTTCGTTAGTATAAACTGATATTGTATCATGTCAAATGTACTCGAATGCCATCGTCCAGTTTCTTGCGCGCTTTCCAGTCCTCTACTAACAAGTTCGACAAGACTTGTCGTTTAGGTTTTTACCACGAACATTTGACGAAGGACTTTTTTTTTCCAACATAATAAAAGTCTACATTAGAAGGTATCTGTAAATGATAGTATATTTCTATAAAATACACTCTACGGAACATGTTCCCAACAAAATGTCGTTCACTCTCTAACATTTTGGTATGTTCCAGCTTTTTAATGCATTTTACAGTCTTTTCTGCTTCCCTCGGCCTGTCTAACCTCGTCAATATGTTGCCAAATAACTTCGTCCATATGTTGCCAGTCTAAAACCTCCATGATAGAAGTCACAAACCTTTCAAGGCCTTGTATATTAATATTTTAGGTGGAGTCATGTCATATAACGTATTGATTTACACCCCCCCCACGCACATACATATATGTATATACAAATATTATATATAATACGTATATGCGTGTGTTTATGTGCGTTTGTGTGTGTGGGTGTTTGTGTGTGTGAGTATGTATGTGTGCAAAATTTGTAATGTATTAAATATGAAATGTGTGTATGTCAAATATAAAATATTTAATATTAAAGTTGATAAAAAATATCAATACCACGAACGTCAAAGGCAGAAACGGTATTCTGAAATCAATAACAAACGACAATGCTGCTGCATGATGGTGGTGGTGGGCATGATGATGATGATGATGATGATGATGGTTAGCATCATCATCGTCGTCATCATCACAGCATACTGCTTTTCCTTTTTACTATTCTTTTGCTTTTTGGGCCACTAGGCTGATATAAATGTAAACATATTAAGGACAATGACAATAAATGGTTCGTACCCTCACATACAAACACACACAAACACACACAAGCACACACACATATGCATAACCAAAATGCAATTCAAAATTTTGCAGAATAGATGCAACGCTGTTATATCCGCAATAACACATGCACACATAGACAAACATGCATATGCACGTGAGTTTGTGTGAGTGTTTGTGTGAGTGTTTGTGTGTGTGTGTTTGTGTGTGTGTTTGTGTGTGTGTGTGTTTGTGTACGTGTGTTTGTGTACGTGTGTGCGCGCGCGTGTGCGTGCGTGTATACACACACACACGCACACACACACGCACACACACACACGCACACACACACACACACACACACACACACATACATGCCTTTGAAACGTGGAGTAGATGGAACACGACAACTGACGAAGGGGTATACTCTTTATGTTGCATGTCTCGTTTCTCTGTTTTGTTCTGTTTGTTGTTCGAAAAATGTTTGTTTTCTGTTTTCGTTTTTTATGTTTTCGTTTCTCATTGTGTTTAAAGTTGTTTTGATGTCCTGTACCCATAAATGCATCTATGTATACATATAAATCTAGGTATGTATATATATGTATGGATATATGCATATA
>NC_068986.1:87160597-87161617 GCF_001194135.2 Octopus bimaculoides | reverse complement strand
TATATATATTCAAAATAGGTTATTCATCAGTTAATATATAAATCGAATAATATTCTTATACGATAAATATTTAAAGATATATTCCGTTGGGTTATTCTGAATATATCACCTTAACCATATAGATTTCCTGGAGTATATAATATCAACAATAATAATTATAAGGAATAGTACGAAGTTGTGCAACATTACCATTAATTATTTTTATATATATGTACACAGCTTTATATATATATATTTACATATATATATACATGTTTGTATATCAGATGTTACCATTATTGTTAGAGGCAGTCCACTCCCTCTGAGTGGTATTTCAAAATAATCACTCCCCCATTGATCCACGTTCCATCTCAACACCAAAACACCAATCTTCCGGGAAATCTGAAATTTTGCTTCATTCATCTACCTATAATTTACCATTCTTCTGACCTTTCACCAAATTTACTGCAGGAAATGCTAGGATTCATATATTATGTGTGTTTTCAGCTTAAAATGATAGTTAATAAAATTCGTTAGCTACCTTTTGGAGGAGCATATCTTAGTAGTTAGGGGTGTTGCTCTTATGACCATAAGTTTGTGGTCTCAATTTCACGTTCCTCCAGTCCACTTAGGGTGGAATGTTATATACCAGAGAAACCGGGAAACCGACCTCGTGTTTCTTACAGAGTAATGTGGACTAACCAAGGAATGGAAAACCACTCAATTATAGTCTCTTTTACCACACAACAGTTTAAATATATCCATCAGCTGTTTGCTCTCTTTTTTCTGCACCTCATGAAGACCAAAACAAAAAAAGGCATGGTGATTTCATTGTTAAGTGTTATGTGCTTCTCTTAGAAATTATATCAAACTCTACTAAGGTTGATAACTAGTTATAGGTATAAAATTAGGATTTACGGTTAGGGTTTTAGATTAAGGGTAAATTGATCTAGATTTCAGGTTAGTATATCTATACACAGACACGCTAATTTATATACACATGCGTATATCTATGCATACAGTATATATATATATATATAT
>NC_068986.1:87159026-87160478 GCF_001194135.2 Octopus bimaculoides | reverse complement strand
TTATCTGTAGTCTATCTATCTATCTATCTAGCTAGCTAGCTATTTATCTGTCTATCTCATCAATTCAGTTCATTCACCGACTTCTGTTTAGATAGCAGCGGATAAATCCGGACGTAACTGTAACGAAAGATATCAATGCCCTCGAAAGGTATCAATGCCCACGAAATGTATCAAAGGGCTGGAAGAAGATGCTTACTGAAGGTTTTAGTTCAACACTTCAAATGGCTGTTAAAATATTGGTTCCAAATTTTGCCAAAATGTCAACAATTTCGGGGAAGTGGTTAAGCCGATTACATCGACCCCAGTGATCAACTGGTGTTTATTTCATCGACTCCAAAGAGAGGAAATACAAAGTCAACCTCGGCGGAAGTTGAACTCAGAACATAAAGCCGAAAGAGATACTATTACGCATTTTGTCCGGCCCGGTAACGATTTTGCCTTACTTATGTTAATGTATTGATACACATTTCATTCATGGAAATATCCAAGTAGATTTTTCTAAAAGCTTTTTACAATTTTAATTTCATATAGTTCAGTAACGGAAGGACGAGCAGAGACCTTAAATCTTTACATGAAGTCGGGTTGTCAATTGCAGAAACGGCAACTAGCCTGCTGAAGATAGCTGGTTAAAACGCAGTTTGAAAAAACAAAAGAACACAAAAAACAGTCTGCCAAAAGAACGTACGAATCCAGCATATGATTAACAGGTATTTAGAAATAATGCTTGTCGAATATAGAAATAACCAGCATGATGAATGAGTGTGATTTGAGACTAGCAAGCAGTTGCATATAGAATTGTGAATTTTAGATGGCTAAAACAGCTATGAACAAGAGTAACACTTAGAAAATAAACGTGATAGGTCAAGCCAATATTATCTTTGATATGAAACCGTTTGTAACGATTACTACTTTCTTTGTAATGATTTTTAGATAATTCCATGTGAAGTGGTATGTTGATGAGTAAGTCATAACTCTTAGCGACAAAGCTTAAGATATCTGTCAAATTTGTCCATTCCTTCGTACTCTTGTTCCTGTTTGCCGGTGCATGCGAGGTTGGTGCGCAATGCGACCCTCGCATCATGGCCCTGTGAGCGTCTTTCTGGCTTCTAGTGTTTGGTGGCGCATCGAATACATATCTGTACGTGCTATGTGATGCATGTTTGGTGGTGCTGCCGATGCCGCACATGTGCCTCATGGCCAACTGTCTACCTTCAACATAACTAATCTTTTCCACTGAGATTATCCACCCTATATACGCGCATGAGTGTATATGCATATACGTGTCTGTGCGTCTCTGCTTGTTAGTGTGTGTGTGTGCGTGTGTATGTATGTATGTATGAATGTATGTATGTATGTATGTATGTATGTATGCATGCATGTATGTATGTATGTATGTATGTATCTATCTATCTATCTATCTATCTATCTATCTATCTATATATATATATATAT
>NC_068986.1:87151077-87155415 GCF_001194135.2 Octopus bimaculoides | reverse complement strand
TTAGTACGATCGTTTCACAGTTAAGAGTAAAGAATACTCTATTCTGATCTTCAGCTAAATATTCCAATAAATTTGTTAATTGACGATTCCCTGCCCTGCATATATATATATATATATATATATATATATATATAAATGTTTCTGTGTCTGCGTTTGCCACCCCCGCCACCATCGCTTGAAAACCGATGATGGTGTATTTACGTACCCGTAACTTAGCGGTTCGGCAAAAGAAAACCGATAGAATAAGTACTAGGCTTACAACGTATAAGTCCTGGGGTCGATTTGTTCGACTAAAGGCGGTGCTCCAGCATGGCTGCACTCAAATGACTGAAACAAATAAAAGAATATACGTGTGTGTATTTAGTTATTTATGTGTTTAAGCATATATGTATGTATATGTACATACATAGGAATGACTGCCTATTGCAGTCACTGTTACTAAAGGGTCTTGAGTACGTTGCACCATAAACTGCATCAGCTGTGTATGAATTAGTGCGTATATTTCTACTTACAATGTCAATGTACGTATCTGACCTTAGATTATAGAACTAATGGCTTCTAGTAAGAGCAACTGCAACCAATAGCCTACACCTGCTGCACTCTTAATATTAGTTAGATTATTCCTATTTTGATAATGTACCTTTGTATTTAAAAACAAGCAAAAATATATACATATTCATATCAGTTCATGTATGAAAATATATGAATATATATCTCTCTCTGTGTTTGTGTGTGTGTGTTTGTGTGTGTATGTGCGTGTGCGTAAATATGCATTTACGTATACGCATACACACTTTCATACATTCATATATATATATAATTATATATATTATATATTCATACACAAACTCACGCGCACACTCACAGCACGAGTGCACCATTGTACGAGTAATTTGTTGTACGAGTCGAGACTCGTGCGAATTTTTGTCCTGAAGTACGAGCAGAAATCCGCAGTACGAGCAGAAATCCGCAGTACGAGCACACAAATCATGCCAACGTTAAGGTAATTCAATTAAAACCAGCTTACGTATTTCTTTTGCATTCTCTTTTCTATAATTGCCATTTTACTTGTAACTACAACTTTTCTGTTTTAAAACTCATAAAAAATTATTTTTAACGGGTTTTGGTGGACTACAACTGATTAATTATTTTGTAGTTAATTTCAATGGCGAAAATTGATTTGTAAACCGAGCAAATCGGAAGACAAGCACGATCATGGAACGAATTAAACTCGTACTGCGAGGTTCAAATTTACAAAATCTAAGAAACAAGGAGAAGCAGGTATATTAGTTTGACGCTCTGTAAGAATGGAATGTCTTTGATGTTTCGAGCCTAATCTCTCCGATAGAAAGGGATGAGAGGAAAAGAATGGAGAGAGAACGAAAAATGGAGAGAGAATTAATGTGTTAGGGATTACATACACTTGCGTGCGTGTGTGTGTGTGTGTGTGTGTGTGTGTGTGTGTGTGTGTTCAGAGAGAGAAACAGAGAAGACAGACAGTAAATAAATGTATGACGAGTTGAACACCAAATGAGACCCAGAGAAGAGTACGCCCTCTTAAGTGAGTGATTTATCCCTCAACTCCTTATACTCTAAGGGGACCGATGTGCCTCCGGGTCATTTCCTGGGAAACCATAGCTAATATTCTCTGCAACTGTCAGCACTGCATCCTGCACCTTTCTGTGCAATGAAAATAGCATATAGTCAAAATACCTTGGTTGTTGTAATGACTGAGTCAACACATTTTCTTGTGTTTCACGCTATATAATTACGTAAACGTACTTTATGTTCGAAGTATTATGGAAAGTGATATACATAAAACTTTGATCTGTTACAAATAGCATTCAGATCTATATTCAGTTTCACTCATCACTATACTTGAAATAGTGTTCAAACTCCTTGTCATCTAGGTAACAGTTAAAGGGGGGAATTTTGAACGATTTATTTGTAAGTTCTATTTGATTTTTTTTTTTTGAAAGATAATCAAACCAAATATTCATCATTTCAAGCCACTCACCCACAGAGTATTTCTGCCAAGTGTGGTGAAAATTTTTTCAGCCGTTTTCCAGTAATTTTGCAAACACACAAGCAGAGAAAGACAAGTGATTACAATACCCTACTTTCGCTTACGCGCATAGAGTAATAAGGATTAGCACCAGTTTATATCAAAGTTCCTACGTACGTTTACCATTATGCTAAGTGCATATATGTAAATAATGTAAATAATGTACTAGGTGTAATTCTTGATAACAATCTCTGTAGGGGTGCCCACATCAACAATAAGGTCGATATAGCTCGTAGGATGAGCTCCTGGATCTTAAGAACCTTCCGGTCCAGAGAACAAGATGTCATCATTCCACTTTTCCCCTCCTTCTTACGGCCATACCTCCAATACTGCTGCCCCCTGTGGTTTCCACATACAAAACAAAACATCTCGAAATTGAATAACTCCAGAGTTCATTCACTAAAGGAATTAAGGACATGACTGATCTCGGTTACTAAGACTGCCTTGAACCTCACTGCTCTCCAGCGCCGCCGCGTGCGGTACATCATTTGAACGATGTGAAGAATGTACCGCCAGCATTAGCTTCAAGGTTTATTCAAGGCTGGGACTACGGGCCATATATCCCCTGCCCAATTCAGGATCACAACATATAGGTACTCTGCGACACAATTTCTTTTCCTCAACAGGCCCTGCCCTGTTTAACATTGTCCCAAAACTGATCAAAGAGGAAAAGGATCCCATCACTTTTAAACGGGGTCTGGACAAATTTCTTCAAGGATTACCAGATAAGCCACCCATACTTGGATACAACTCACTCAACAAGAACTCACTACTTGAATTGACCATGATAACACAAAGCTTGATTTTAAAAGGATTTAGATAGTCCTATCAGGTGGTGCTGTTAAGTTAGACATGGCCTGGACCAGTCTTTGGTCGAACATATCTAAGTTCATCTCAATTTTATATGTTAGAAACGTTGTTCAGCCAGATAGCATAGAGCGTTCTCGGTTAGTGAATGAAGGAATGGTTATCTGCAGACCTCGATTATCGTAAAACAGACACTCTCAATTGGCGGTGGTGGAGACAGACATAAAATGAAAGACCCCATCACCCCAAGTATATATACATACATACACACACGTATACGTGCACGCATATATATATATATATATATATATATATATATATATATATATATTTACGAATGGGATCTTC
The DNA here is from genome assembly GCF_001194135.2 of Octopus bimaculoides. Classification (NCBI taxonomy): domain Eukaryota; kingdom Metazoa; phylum Mollusca; class Cephalopoda; order Octopoda; family Octopodidae; genus Octopus; species Octopus bimaculoides. The sequence goes on along the minus strand of NC_068986.1, from coordinate 87,152,195 downwards.
CAGTTTCTATCTACTGAATCTACTCACTAGTCATTGGTCAACCTGAGGCTAAGAAGACACTTACCGAACGTGACTCGCAGTGTTATTGAACCAGGAACCATGTACTTGAGAAGCAAACTTCTTTACCACACGGCTACATGTGTGTAAATATACATTTTTATATATTGGCGATTCTGTGTGTGTTTATATATATATATGCATATATAGGCGCAGGAGTGACTGTGTCGTAAGTAGCTTGTTTACCAACTACATGGTTCCGGGTTCAGTCCCACCGCGTGGCAACTTGGGCAAGTGTCTTCTAGTATAGCCTCTGGCCGACCAAAGCCTTGTGAGTGGATTTGGTAGACGGAAACTGAAAGAAGCCCGTCGTATATATGTATGTATATGTATATGTATGTATGTGTGTTTGTGTGTCTGTGTTTGTCCCCCCATCATCGCTTGACAACCGATGCTGGTGTGTTTACGTCCCCGTAACTTAGCGGTTCGGCAAAAAGAGACCGATAGAATAAGTACTAGGCTTCCAAAGAATAATTCCTGGGGTCGATTTGCTCGACTAAAGGCGGTGCTCCAACATGGCCGCAGTCAAATGACTGAGACAAGTAAAAGAGTAAAAAAAAAAAAGAGAATATATAAATATAAGTACGTATATATGTAGGTAGGTATATGTATATGTATATGCATATGTATATGTATATGCGTGTATATGCAGTATGTGAGCGGGTATGAATACATCAAATAACAAACAAAAACAAAAAAAAAAACAATGCGGACGTGTTCAGTGACAGTAGTGGTAGTGAAACATCGCTGTCTGTTGTACTTTGAATGGATTATAGCAACATAAATATGTATATTAATTCATAATCATATTAATTCTTTAATTATTTAAGAACGTCTCATTACACTCCCATTATCCCTTGTACTATAGCTTGTACTGCGTCAATTTATTTCTACTCAGTCTCTTTCTCTCCCATTCTCCCCCCTCTCTCACTCTCTCCCTCGTTCTCTCAATATTTTACTCTTTATTATTTTCCTAACTATATTTCTATTACTCTGTCCTCTCATTTTTTCCCATTTGGTTATATATATATATATATATATATATATATATATATATATAT
>NC_068986.1:87148242-87150680 GCF_001194135.2 Octopus bimaculoides | reverse complement strand
ACACACACACACACACACACACACACACACACACACACACACACACACACACACACACACATAAAATACACATAGGCGCACACACACGCACACAGTTGGTCATTATTCTTATGAGTTGGCACATAAGAAATTTTCCTTTTACAGAAGTGCTATGTATGTGTTGTGATGGTCATGCATTTCTGAAAGTGTTCAGTTATTTCGGCTTACTCAATCCAGTTTACAGAATCACATAAACTGTTCTACGTTACAGCGTTTGTCCCATTTGCGAATAACCACTTCCACACCACACACACACACACACACACACACACACACACATACGTATGTCTATAAAAATACAGGCTTTATATACATATATCCATAAATATATACACACCTACATACATACACGCATTCATACATACAAAAATACATAGCGTTTGTAATTATGTATATCTATTATTATAATTGTGTGTATGAATATTGAACATATCCTTACTGTAAAAGCGGAAAACACTCCTCGCTTATAATTTCCATAACTACTTTAGAATTGTACATATATTCACACGGGTGCACGCATATTATATACATATATACATATTCATATGTGCATACATACTTTTCATATATATATATGTACACACATACACACGTACATATATATATATACACACTCATACATATATATGTGTGTGTGTGTCTGTGTGTGTATCTATATATAGGCGTAGGAGTGGGTGTGTGGTAAGTAGCTTGCTTACCAACCACATGGTTCCGGGTTCAGTCCCACTGTGTGGCACCTTGGGCAAGTGTCTTCTACTATAGCCTCGAGCCGACTAGAGCCTTGTGAGTGGATTTGGTAGACGGAAACTGAAAGAAGCCCGTCGTATATATGTATATATATGTGTGTGTGTGTGTGTGTTTGTTTGTGTGTCTATGTCTGTCCCCTAACATCGCTTGACAACAGATGCTGGTGTGTTTACGTCCTCGTAACTTAGCGGTTTGGTCAAATTGACCGATAGAATAAGTACTAGACTTACAAAGAATAAGTCCTGGGGTCGATTTGCTCGACTAAAGGCGGTGCTCCAGCATGGCCGCAGTCAAATGACTGAAACAAGTAATAGAGTAAAACAGTATATATATATATATATCTATCATTATATCTATTTTATGAGCGTGTATGTGTGCGTATGTTACTTTTACATATCTTATGAAAGGGAATTGTGTCAATGCAGGTTCGCTACACACAAATACCCTTTCTTGACAATTCGATAGAATAGATAAATAAATAAACAAGGACTACCAGAAATTTTAAAACAATAATGTCATTAGTTAGAGCTTTCCAAGTTGGTCAATGTCTGTATCACTATGTTTTCGTGCATGAACAATATTTGCTGAAGTTGTTGGTGAATGATTTAACAACATCTTGTAAACATTTAAATATGATTTTATTTACGCCGCGCAAGTTGATCATGAATTACAAAAAATATATCTCCACACGGCTACATCACTTTGAATACACCGGTTCTCGTCCGATTACCGAAGTTGAACAACGTCGAGCATAGTGAGTACTTAGATGGGTGACCGATTGGGAAACCTAGGTGCTGTAAGCATCTCATACATTTTTCAAGGAGGGCTCCCTGCATGGCCGCACTCTAATGACTGAAACCTGTAAAAGATAACAGATAGTCAACAATATGTAAGAAACATACAACCACGGTAAGGAACATAAACCCACAATGCCTTGCACAGTGACCGGATTAAACGCGTTGTTTCATACCTGCAACAGTCTAACGCATATCCGGATGAGCATGCAGTCGTTAGAACGACTGTATAAAAAAAAGGAGAGTGAATCGCACCGCCCAGTGAAGTTTGGCGACTAAACTGATTTTGTTTATAGGCTTATGACAGAGAGCAATCTAGAAGGATCTGGAGAAACTATCACGTGAAAACTAACCGCTAGTCAGCTGATGTCTCGGCGTATAAAAGACGAGCGATGTCATGACTTGAAGTCCGTAAAATGGCGACTCTGGTTCGTCTCTTGCTAAGGGTATACACGTTAAGCCTTTGAACGGTGAGCTGGCAGAAATGTTAGCACGACGGGCGAAATGCTTAGCGGTATTTCGCCTGTCTTTACGTTCTGAGTTCAAATTCCGACGGGGTAGACTTTGCCTTTCATCCTTTCGGGGTCGATAAAGTAAGTACCAGTTACGTACCAGGGTCGATATAATCGACTTAATCCCTTTGTCTACCCCTGTTTGTCTCCCTCTATGTTTAGCCCCTTGTAGGCAATAAAGAAATGAGATAGCTATGATAGCGTTTTCGAAGAATATTCATTGCTTTCGGAGCTAAGTATAGAAATCATCCGTACAAATTTTTCTGTGGGATAAAGAATGTGCTGTTGAGACACACACGAATATATAAATATAGATAAATAAATCCATACATACATACATACATAC
>NC_068986.1:87147046-87147518 GCF_001194135.2 Octopus bimaculoides | reverse complement strand
ATATGTATGTATGTATGTATGTATGTATGTATGTATGCATATATACACACACACACACACACATATATATACATGCATATAGACTGGTTCTTCATCGGTTACGACGACGAGTACACCAGTTGATCCGATCAACTGAACAGCTTCCTCGTGAAATTAACGTGCATGTGGCTGAGCACTCCACAGACACACTTGCCCTTAACGTAGATTTGAGGAAAGATACAGCGTGATGCAGATTGTGATAAGGTTGGGCTTTTCAACTTATTTTACCACGTGAGTGCAGTGGAGCAACTTGAAATGAAGGAGACAATTTACTACCGGAAATCGAAATCACGTCCTCACGATCATCAGCCGAATACCATAGACCTTTGAACCACCTACCTTCACAATATATGCATAAACATGTACACACATATACATACGAACAAATATATATATATACATACATACATATATTTATATGTATATATATATA
>NC_068986.1:87143534-87145962 GCF_001194135.2 Octopus bimaculoides | reverse complement strand
GTGGTTGTGGTTGTGGTTGTGGTGGTGGTGGTGGTGGTGGTGGTGGTGGTATTGATAGTGTTTGCAGTATTGGTGTTGGTGATAATTTTCTTTGTGTAGGCGTTGGTGGCAATGTTATGTAGAGATGTTGATCGTAGCGTTAATGAAGTTAATGACAGTGGTTGCATTGGTGGTGATGGCAGTATTGGTGAAAGTGTTAGTATAGGTGGTAGTATTCTTTGTGTTGATATTGGAGTGATGTTAGTGGTGGTGGTTGTTGAATTGGTAGTTTTGGTGACTGATGTTATAATAATTGTAGAGGTGTTAGTACAAGTGTTTGTATAGATAGCGTTGGTGGTGGTTTCGGCAACATTGTTGTTGGTGATATAGTACGAACAAGATGGATGCTCGTAGCAGTATTAGTGACGATAATGTAATCATATATAACCCTAGGTCATACCAGATAAAATAATCTAAAAGTAAATAGCTCGTCAGCCCAAGGACGAAACAGGACTCAAAGATATTTTGTCTTAATCGATCGAAGGCGGATTAATCAATGGGAGGTAGTTTTAGTGTCTAAATAGATTGATCAGACTACGCTTGTATGACTGTCAATCCTGGTGGTAGCCACAATGATCACAATCCAGGGATCAGTTCCACTATCGATGAGGCAGTCACAGAAAATGGGAGGTAAGTGTAAAAGCTAAGCTCGCTATTTCCAATTCGGTTTTCGTGCCTCCCCTTACTTGTGGTTATAAATTTTGTCTAATGACTGAATGAAAGAATACGATCATGAAAGGATTGACGGCAGGAAGCTGAATAAATATCAAAAATGGCAGAAGTTGAAGCAGTAAGGCACAAAGTTTCAGCATTTGAATATCAAAAAAATGGGAGATAGATATAAAAGACAAACTCGCTACCTGCAATTCGGTAATTGTGGGAAACGTTATCTATGGTCATGAATATTGGTTAATGTCTGAAAGAATACGTTGTCAAATGAAGTGGCCGAAATGACGTTCCTCCGAAGGGTCTTTGGACGAGCGTTACTCGACAGAATGCGTAGCTCAGAGATCAGACAAGTGTTCTAAGTAGACCCACCACTTTCCGAATTGAGAGATCACAGATCCGATATTATGGACGTGTGGTAACAATCTCTCGGTAAAGAATCACCAGACAGTTATTTACGGCAGGAGACCATGTGCAGATCGCGAACTAGATGGCTGGATAATGTCCATGAGCCCGGTTGAGCTCGATTGGAGATCCAGCCGTGTCAAATGAAAACGGTTGCTCATGGAAAGTGTGTTTCAGGACTCTGCCTCTACGATCTTACAAGGTATAAGTAGGCGAAGAGCATGGCATGGGTTGAGATGTTATAGCCACATCGGATACAACTAGTATCATCAACATAACAGCCACATCGAGATAACAATACTACCAGCGATATGGTAGCTACATCCAAGGCACTTATCATTGGTGGGTTGGTCTCATCGGACGTACCAACTGTTCAAGCGATATGTTAGATACAGCGAAAGTGCTAATGATACCATCGATGTGGTGGCCACAAATGAAGTACCATTTGTACCACTGCTGTTTTGGCCACATCGGATGTACCACAAGTATCATCGATATCGTGGCTATAATTGAGGTACCCATAGTACCACCGATATACTGGTAACACCGGAGATACAGACAGTAGCATCGATGAGGTTGCCACATAGGAAGTCCTGTGGATAGATGTTTTAGTGTAACTCTATGCTTCCAATGCGCTTCTCATTGCTCTTTCAGTTGATGTTTCACTTGATTCTCAGCAAAAGCGTTTGAGGCGTAGCCACACCGCTTTTACTCGGTCACAATGTATCTAAGAGGATTTTACCTAAATGTCGTCATCATATTTTTTTAAACTGTAGGGATTGATTTGTTTTGAGGGAGGTTTCGTTGCTATTGGTAGCAAGTCGAGCAACTACAAACGGGTTTTATATTTCGGGCACTTGCGCAGAAGCTCACCTGTAGTTTCGTTATTTTTGTCGTCGTTGTTGTTGTTGTTGGTGGTGGTGGTAGTGGAGGTGGTGGTAGTGGTGTTAGTTGTGGTGTTTGTACTAGTGCTGTTTTTGTATTTTTTGTTATTGTTGATGATGGTAGTGTTGTTGTTGTTGTTGTTGGTGGTGGTGGTGGTGGTGGTGGTGGAGACATCGACGACGATGAGGGCAGCAACGACGACGACGACATCACCCACAACGACATCACCCACCACGACGACGACGACGACGACGACGACTATGATGATGAGAATGATAATGGTGATAGATATAACAATCTAAATATCAATCACTCCAGCAATTTGACGCTCCACTTTTATTTTGTTTCTATCGTTATTTAACTCAATAAATTATATATCTCTCTCTCTCCCTCTCTATCTGTCTATCTACTCTCAGACCTTCCTATCTATCCA
>NC_068986.1:87142846-87143524 GCF_001194135.2 Octopus bimaculoides | reverse complement strand
TATCTATCTATCTATCTATCTATCTATCTATCTATCTATCTATCTATCTACTCTCAGACCTTCCTATTGATCAATATACCTACTCATGTACAAATCACCTAGATATTTACATATTAATCAATCAGTCTAATATTTATCTATCTATTTTTATCATTCTCACTCACTCACTCACTCTCTCTCTCTCTCTCTCACACACTCTCTCTCTCTCTCTCTCACACACACTCTCTCTCTCTCTCTATCCAGATATATATGTATACGTATGTGCTTGTATGTATGCGAATATATATATATTGAACAATTTAGCTATATATCTATATACATATATGTTCACAAACACACAAAGCAGACACCTACTTCTGTATGTATATATATATGTGTGTGTATGTAAATATATGGATAAATATATGTATATATGTGTATGTATGTGTGTGTATTTGTGTATTTGCATATGTATGGCGGAGTGTATACCTATATGCAAGCTCGCACAAAAAAATTGCAAGCTCACGTTCTCTGTCACATGCGCAAACACATAGACATAGATAGCCACATCCATATACATACATGCATACATTTATAAGCATACATAGATTTATGTACATATATACATACATAAATGCAAATACATATACAAACATACATGGGCACATATACATACATACGTACATATATATATATATA
>NC_068986.1:87140731-87142836 GCF_001194135.2 Octopus bimaculoides | reverse complement strand
TATATATATATATATATATATATATATATATATATATATACGCACACATTACATATTTATATATGCAAGCATATTATGGCTGTTATTGATGTGTATCCTAGGAGTTATCGATCACTATATTAATAAAGCATGTCTTTCAAAACTCTCCCATGTTCTCTACTATCATTTACTCAGCCACTAAATCACGTTGCTTCTTATTATTGATGATGTTTCAATTGTAACACCTGGCTACACAGGGACCCCCTGATGGCCATTACACATTCGGGGTATGGGTTGCACAAATCTCACTTCCGCTCTCTTACCTTTCTCTACATTTCCATCTCTGTCTGTCTATCTATCTGTCTCTATCCCTTTCTTTCTCACTTTCTCTCCCACCTCTTTCTCCCTCCTTGTTCTGGTCTCTCTACTCTTGTGTTGTAAGCGTTCACCACAAGTTACTTGTCCCTATAATTCCAAATGTATGTATGTATGTATGTATGTATATATGTATGCATGTATGTATGTATGTATGTATGTGTGTGTATGTATGTATGTATGTATGTATGTATGTATGTATGTGTGTATGTATGCATCTATCTATCTATCTATCTATCTATCTATCTATCTACCTCTCTATCTATCGGTATACATATATGAATGTGTGCATGTGTTCTACTTAGGTACTTTTGTAACAACCTCGCTATGTGACTACTTCTGTAATGTATGTGTGTGTGTTTCTGTCCCTCTGCATGCGTGTGTGTGTGTGTGTGTGTGTGTGTGTATTTGCGTGTATACGTGTGCGTGCGCAAGTTTCATGTCCCCTATTTTTAGTGAGCTCTTTTTTTGAATACCATGAACTTTTGACGATTCATAATTGATGAGCAAATGAGTCCACTGTTCAGCTTTAGTGATACAATTTTCTTGAAATCCGTAAAGAAATTACAATTCTGAAAATACATCAAAGACGAATTGGTTACATAATTGGAGCCAATCAACTTCTGTTAACATTTTCCTTCTTTAATTGATTGCATTGATGACGGTTGTTGGATATTATATGAACACATAAAGGCTTAAGAATTATTTGTATTTTACAATATCTATGTACTTACAAGTCATATGTTTCTTTAAGGAATGCTTTTTTTATTTTGTATTACTATACGATATTTATTCGTACTAGCATATTTTCAAATATACACGTATGTATCTATGTATTTGGGATCCTATTCGTTGGGGAAGAATATATACATGTTCCTATACTATATTGTAAACAGCTAGAGCATTAGTTCTACCGCTAAACTTATTTAATTCCAGTTTGCTTAACAACTACATGGTTCTGGGTTCAGTCCTAGTACGTGGCACCTTCGGCAAGTGTCTTCTACTATAGCCTCGGGTCGACCAAAGCATTGTGAGTGGATTTGGTTGATGGAAACTGAAAGAAGCCCATCGTATGTATGTATGTACGTATATATATATATATATATATGTACATATTTGTGCGTCTGTGATTGTCCCCCCTCCTCACCGTCGCTTGGCAACATATGTTAGTTTGTCTACGTCCCCGTAATCTAGCGGTTCGGCAAAAGAACCAATAGAATAAGTACTAGACTTACAAAGAATAAGTTCTGGGTTCGATTTGTTCGACTAAAAGACGGTGTTCCAGCATTTCCGCAGTCAAATGACTGAAACAAATAAAAGAGTAAAAGTGTATATATATATATACACACTTGCATACTTACCTATTATGTTTTTATACACATGTACACAGCATGAAGATACAAACTACTAACAGTTTCTTGCTTTGGAGATACGTGTCTAGGTAGGTTTTAATAACACGTCTTGTGTCCCCAAGCAACCTCCGGGCTCTGAGCAAATGGATTATTCTATTTGAAAACCAGGAGGCGCCGATAAGGTGCATTAGTTAGTAAGAACGAAAAAGAGTACAGTGAATATACCATTAGAAATTTCGGACTTCGTCTTTCTACAAGGAAACTTTGACATCAGAGAAACTAATGAGAGACATGGGTGGATGTGCTTGTGTGTTTATATATATACATGAATGTGCATGTGTGTGTGTGTATGTGTGTGTGTGTGTGTGTGTGTGTGTGTGTGTGTGTGTGTGTGTGTGT
>NC_068986.1:87139074-87140613 GCF_001194135.2 Octopus bimaculoides | reverse complement strand
GCCGACGGTTTAGTTTCACCGATGCTGAGTGTGTTATTTTAACAATTAGAAATTCTGTGACACAAAAATTTGCGCCAATCAGAAAATAGTGGTCGGTTCAGCCATTTTTAATTATATAATAATTAGAAATGAAACTACCGTCTGTGCTGATTCCGTTAATGGAAACCGGTATCCAGGGAATGTTCTGTTATTTTACATCTTCTTAAATCGGATTAAACCTGGCTCTAGCCTCGATAAAATAAACGAGTGTGTGTGTGTGTGTCTTTGTCGGCGTTTTGTGTTGTGTACATTTGCGTCTCTGTGTGAGCGTATTAAAAACATTAAAAGTTCTAAGGGAGTAAGTCGTATGAGTGACTAAACGTTTCGATTAGAAGGCCAAATCGTTTAATTCACAATAGTACTACAACCAAACCTAAACATACAACTATCAAGTACACCCCTTAGTATATATTTGCATATTAATTTCATTATCCAAATACATATAGACCATTAAGTTCTAAATGCATAAAACTACGATGTATAAAATTACAATTTCACCAATACATTGAATAAATAACGTATTCCGGACTATAAAATATCGTTTGAATGACTTTTCGCATCTATTTCTAGTGAGTCCATAGATTACCAAAAAACGTGCTCTCCTGGTTCGTTAGCTGACTGCCTCCGCAGAAGATGGATTATCGGTAGATAATCTTCAAAAGTCACATCGTTTTAATGTAAAGGAAAGCCCAAAAGGAGGACGTTCATATTCAACGAAAACTTTTATATGTCTAATAAAACACAGATTCTGAACCGTTTTCTTGTATTAAGAATAAAACAGCGGATTATTTATTTTAAATCATTATCCGAAATTTTTGTTTCGGCATTCATTTAATGTCTGTATGGTACCACTACAGAACGCCTGAAACGTGTACGTATGTATGTATGTATGTATGTATGTATGTATGTATGTATGTATGTATGTATACATTTTCAAGACCTGTTACTTCTTTCATGGGTATTTTTTGCTGAACCGCTTGAATACTGAAACGTAAAACATCAGCCCCAGTTGTCAAGTGATGTTGGGGGACAACTATCCACAAAGAATCACACACACACACACACACACACACACACGCACACACACATACAAACACACACACATGCACATACACACACACACACACATACATACATACATAATACATACATACACACACATACAGTAATCCATCGCCATATCGCAGTTCACTTACCGCGGATTTCATTTAAGCTTACGTCGATTCCTCTCTGGTGTTGCTTTGCAACTATAAGAAAATAGATACATAAAAATCATAAAAATAAATATACTCAATAGTACTGTTTCGACTCCGCGGATTTTCACCTATCGCGGGTTGTTTTACAACTTAACACCAGCGATAGTCGAGGGATTACCGTACATATATGTGTGTGCGTGTGTGCGTGTGTGCGTGTGTGTGTATATGTACATACACACATACACACACACACACGCACACACACACACACACAAACACACACACACACACACACACACACACA